>NW_013952679.1:234693-236520 GCF_001266775.1 Austrofundulus limnaeus | reverse complement strand
CTCAACACAACTGAGCATTTCACTTGTTAAAGACTAAACTTCAGACAGAAAGGCCCACAAACAAACAGCCACAGTGAAGTCCTGGCAGAGCATTAAAAAGAATGAAACACAGCGTCTGGTGACATCCATGAGTTCAAGACTTCAGTCAGTCATTGCCAATGAAGGGTTTTCAACCAAGTACTAGAAATGAACATTTTATTTACMATTATTTMATYTGTYYAATTACTTTTGAGCCTCTGAAATGAAGGGATCGTGATTAAAAGATGCTTTAGTTCCTCACATTTCTATGAATCATTTTGTTCAACTCACTGAATTAAAGCTTAGAGTCTGAACTTCAACTGCATCTGAAAGGTTTTGTTTAAAATTCATTGCGGTAATGTCTAGAACCAAAACTAGGAAAATGTCCCTGTCCAAATAAATTTGGACCCAACTGTAACTCTGGGTCTTTTGTCCACTCATCATGATCTGTGTGGAGAGTTCCTTGGTCTTCCTGCTGCCTGTGCTTCTGGGCTCAGAACAGGTGAATAAAGCTCATCTGACTCTTGTAATGCTCACAGGTAGATCTTAGTGAACTGATGGTGTGTTGAAGGAACAGTTGGGCCTTCATTTGCACACACCTCTTTTTACTTCCATTTCTTTAGAATCATTTTAAAAAGCAGGATTTTTCCCATGTAGCATCTTAAATTTAGAATATTTTGCCTACTTCCAGTCAGACTGAAAACACCAGATGAAGTGAACATTTGTGTGGCAGATTGTGAGCAGGGTAATAACTCCTGGTGGGTTGAATATTAAAAACATTAAACTGGTTGTGAGTACCTTCCAGTTTATCCATCCTTTGTCCTTTTCATCCAGGCTCTGTTGCAGCTGTCCTCCCATGCTTGTCAGATAAAACTGAAGAATTGAGAGCAGAGAAGAAGACGTTCCAGCTGTTCTGTTTTACACCAAATAAAAAGACAGCTATTTTTTTCCCCTCAATACTTGTCATAGAGTGTATGTAAACATCTGGTTTCAGCCATGGATGTATGAAGCACCACTGACCTGGACGGGATGGGAGGCCCGTCTGTTCTCAGCGTAGCACCTCTGAATCTGTTTGTGAAGCTTCCGCACATCCTGAAGAGGCGACAAGGTGATGAGTAGGGAGGTGTTCAGGAGCATTAAACAGCATAAAATAATATCTTAAGCAGCAATCAATATGGATTTAGAGCCAATAACTCTACTTCAATGGCTCTTATGGAACTTACAGAACATATAACAAATGCTATTGATCAAAAACAATATTGCGCCAGTATTTATGTTGATTTGAAGAAAGCCTTTGAAACAACTGAACACAGCAGTCTACTTGAAAAACTAAACAAATATGAGATTAGAGGACCAGCATTACAATGGATATGTAGTTATTTGGAAAATAGGAAACAGTTTGTACAAGTACACGATGTCAGAACTGAACTATGTGGAATCACATGTGGAGTTCCTCAGGGTTCTATACTTGGACCAAAGTTGTTTTATCTTGTATGTGAATGACTTGGTTAATGTGTCAGAGCTCTTTAAATGYGTTTCATTTGCCGATGATACCACATTTTTTTGTTGGAGTAAAGACATAGAACGGTTGTTAGAGAAAATAGAAACAGAATTTATGAAAATACAAAACTGGTTTAAATGTAACAAATTATCACTCAATTTGGATAAAACTAATTATATGATATTTACAATGAACAAAAAAATGTTAATATTTAGAGTTGATGGTGTAGAGATAAATAGAGTCAGTGAGGTGAAGGTTTTGGGTAGGCCTGTCGCGATAGTCAATAAATCAATTAATTGCACGATAAC
>NW_013952679.1:225374-233869 GCF_001266775.1 Austrofundulus limnaeus | reverse complement strand
TTAATATTGTTTATTTACTGTCTTAGTTGTGTGTGGTGTTTAATTTACATTTTGTTGTTCTGTTAGAGACTGAGAGTCCACTTTGTTAAACATTCTTTTAAAAATGAAAGTTTATTGATTTATTACACTTACATATTATGCTTATATAATTATTAGGTGTAAAACGGTCACCAGGCAATATTATCGTTTATCGCAATAAATTTTGAGACAATTAATCGCCCAGCAAAATTTGTTATCGTGACAGGCCTAGTTTTGGGTGTTATTATTGATGAGAAGCTGACATGGAAACCTTATATAAATTATTTAAGAATAAAACTAGCTAAATCTATTGCATTGCTTTACAATGTAAGGGCCTTGTTTAATGACAAAGCTCTGTATGTGTTATATACTACATTAATTGTTCCACACTTGGTCTATTGTGTTGAGGTATGGGGAAAGCATGAATTACACATCCTGTTTTTATTTTGCAAAAAAGGGCTATAAGAGTAATTACTCGAAAAAAAAACCCCACCATTATTCTTCTAATATATTATTCAGTAAACTCAAATTAATGAAATTTTATGATTTGGTTTATTACAATATTTTGTTAGTTATGTATAAGGCTCACCTAAACACAATACAGATAAACATTCAGCAAAACTTTACAAAGAGAGAGAGAGCTGTTATAATCTAAAGGGAATAGAGATGTTCAGGAAACCTAAGTTTAGAACATGTCTGAAAGAACGGTGCACCTCAATCCAAGGAGTCAGATTATGGAATAATTTGGAAGATGATGTCAAAAGTGCCACATCAATGTATATGTTTAAGAGCAAGTTAAAGATTAGATTGTTTAAAAAATATGAAATGGTTTGATATGAAGACATTCAATTTTTTGTTCTGGAAAGATTCAGTGTTTTGTTTTGTTAACTGAAGATTATTATAGTTTGAATTTATACTTGAGAAAAAAGGGGCAGATATAAGATTTTTTCTTCTCTCTGCCACCTTTCATTTCATTTCATTTGTATTCTTTTTTTTTTTTAATTGTACATAGAATTTTGTTTTTTATGGAATGAATAAAGTTTGAAATAAAAAGGAATAATAATAACAACAAAACCCAKTCCTTCAGGCCGATTACTTAAAAACGTGTTTCCAGCAGGGTACCTTGAGAAGCATGAGGCTGTCGAAGCTGCAGTCCACCACCAGCCTCAGAGAGACGGGCGTCACGTCTCGGCGTGGGCGTTTCCTGCTGCTCTGACCGTCTCGTCCCTCCTGCTGCTGCTGGTCACTCTGCCTCTGCTGGCGGCGCTGCAGCTTCCGCTCCTTTCTTCTCTGCCTGAAGAAAGAAGGCAGCTGCTGAACAACCTAAACTTTAAAGATTCAGAACCTGTCTCATCATTTACTTTTCTTTCCGTTGCCCCCAAACAATCATACAAACCATTGCGCGTCTCTTCCGATAGGCAGTCGCTCTCAAGATCAGGGGTCAGAGTTATAAAACTTGCGTACGCACAATTTGAGCCCAGAAACTTGCGTACGCCACTTTTCACGCCAAGGTTGTGATTTATAAAATCCAAACTTGACGTGAAAATGTGCGGTGCCTCACGCCAGCTCTGACCCATGCGTACGCTCATTTTGGAGACGTGAAACTGCGACACAGATGGTGAAGAGAGGAATTAGAGCCCCACTGTGTAATGATCACTGTCAGATATTTAATTTACCTTCAGAATCAGACTTAGATTTTTATTCAACTTTATCATCAGCTTTCTTAACAGTAATATTTATGCTTCTGCTGCTGCTGAGCCATGAGGTCCTTGAAATAAAAAAACTTAAAACTTAAATAAAAGTTCCCGTGCGCAACTCCATTCATCTGCTTCCTCCTCAGACAACCCTGACCCACAGACCCCTCCCTGACCCACAGACCCCTCCCTGATCCACAGACCCCTCCCTCACAAGAACAGCAGGACATCAAAAGTCAGGCTTTGGATACACGCGCAGGGCGCATCCACCTCACCAGTGTGAATGTTATAAAACTTCACGTTTAAAGTCCGTGCTTGTCGCGTGCGCGCGTGGGGGCGGGGGTGTCTGCCGCGGATAACAGAGCAGGCAGGAGGGGGAGAGGACGAGGAGAAGAGCGGTGGACTTATTTCTGATTTTATCTGACTTATTTGATTTTATTTTTATTGTTTTTAATCATCCTGCAGGCTCTGAGAGAAAATTAATTTGAAGCTGAGTTTTTTATTTATTTATAAAAATCGTCAGATTACTCTAAAGCAAAATGAGGGAAAATCTGTGCCCCCCCCACACACACACACACACAAAACATTTTATTATTAGTGTCTAATTCTATTGCATGGTGGTTTTAGATCATTCAGTTTAGTTATTTATTAATTACATTAATAATAAGCCAAGTTTGTTTAATATTAAACCAGCAGAAATTTTTAAGCATTTCTTCAAGACTATAATGGCTGTAACTTCCTTAATTCATCACAAATCTGGACAGTCTTGGGGTTGATCTTAGTTTTTTCAAGCTCTGTCCACTGAATTTGAAAGCAGAACAGGATTTGGTTTTAGCTTGTTTTATATTCAGGACTGGATCAGGATCTGTTCTGAACTGGACTGAACTGCATGGAATTTATTATAATTAGACTTGTTGCTTCTTGGTTCTCCAAGATGAGTTGTATTGTGAAATGTGGCTGCATAAACTATCTTATTAACTCAAACTGAACAGAACTGGGTAAAGAACCTAACAGTTTAACAACAACAACAACATTTTAAAAAGTCTGATATTTGACTTGAGTTTGGAGTAACTAGCTGTGTATTTAAATGATTACAAACTTACTTTCGTAGGTCTCTTTCATCCTCCCATTTCTGCTGCTTCAGAAGCTTCTTCTTCTGCCTCTTGGACATCTGGTTCGGGTCTTCTCCTCCGGTACTGTTCACACTCGTCAGGCCGGCGCTCTTCTCCTCCTGCCGGCTCGAGGCTTCACTTTTCCTGCTGCCGTCATCCGAGATGACCGCCGTCTGCTCGCTCATGTCCGCGGCTCACTGACCAATCTGAGTCAAAATGTCTTCTTATCACACAAAACAACCAAATGTACACCGGTGCAAAGCTGCTGCCTACACATGTTATAGCTTGGCGCACATGTGACGTCACTAAGCAGCGCCGGATGCTAAAAGGGTCTGTTGACCAATGGTTGAGGAGTTGACCCAAGAAGGACCGCCCACCTATTTACAGACAGAAATGCATTAGAAAAAGTAAAAACAACACATGGAAATAAAAAGACTTGTGGGGAAAAAAAACAATAAAAAAGGTTTAATAAAAATATTTAAGACACAAATGCATGTGCAAGTAAAAATAAAAAAACAAAAATTATAGTAAAATACTGTAAAATTTAAATCATGTGTTAAAATACATATTTTAGCACATGATTTACATTTTAATACATTGCATAATCTCTTAAAATTAAGCTGTAAAAATTTAAGGTCACTTAAAGTATAAAACATGAGGTAAAGTTCTCCTTTGGTGCATTTCAAGAGTATTTATTTATTTATTGGTCCATTTATATATTTCAGTCAAGTTCAGGTTCTGGACTCTGGACTGTTGCAGCACCTTATAGTTCTTTTGTTTATGACCCGTTCTGTTGTAGATCAGCTGCTGGGTTTGGGTCATGGTTCTATCGGATCCAGTTTGGTCCAGTCTTCAGCTGTCAGACAGATGGGCCCTTTGGTCTACAGAGAAGTTTGTGGTCCACTCATCATGAGCCCTCCACCCCCGTGCTGACAGCTGGGAGGAGCTGATTGAGCTAAAATGTTTTTTTTTTCAATCATGGAGCAGTGCATTCTGGGTACAAGTTTACTTTGATCTCATCTGTCCAAAAGACTTTGTTCCAGAAGTCTTGTAGTTCCTTCAGCTGAAACTTTTCAAGTCTTTGAAACAATTCTGACTTTTTCAGTCCTTTTTAATTGTCCTGTTATGACCTTTAAACATCTTTAAGGTAATTGGAAATAACATCCTCTGTGCGTTTTTTAAGCAAACAATGACATTTATTAGTCAGAATAACTGCTAATATGGGGTTAGATGTGAGTGTAAACCTGTTAGAGTGTTAACTGCAGGATGCATTTCATATTAGTCAGGGTTATGTGTGCATGGTATGGCTCCGGGCGTGATGGTATGCATCATCGACACACTCAGATTAAATGCCTCTGAGGATATAGTTACAGCCCTGTAATAAGACCCTGTATGCACGCACACACACACACGCACGCACGCACACACACACACACACTTCACCCTAGTTACAGTATGCAGCGATGAGAAGGCAGGTTTACACTCAGAGGTGTTCAGGGAGAACTCACCTCAACACAGATGAACTGACAGCTGGAAGAGTTCAGATTAATCCTCCACACCCTCAGTTTGATAAAAGTCATGAAATGGTACATGGTCTTATTTTTGCACGATCACCCACCACAGAAGGTTGATTATGCTTGACGGTTTCTGTGTTCATCTGTCGATCAGCAAAATATCTTCTGAGCCATTGACTGGACTTTAATAAAGCTTTCAGGATGTACATACTGGATGTGTATCTATAACTGACTCACTTTTGGATGACTTGCATTCTTTCAATGAATATTAGGCTTTTCATTTTTGTTTTAACACTGAGGTAAGACCACTAAAATTTAAGTGAATGTGAGTTGAAGTAAAAAAAGAAAAGAACCAAGGTGCTGCAACAGTTCAGAGTCCAGAACCTGACTGAAACCCTGAGGCTGAAACTTTCTTCATATCAGTTCAGCAGCAAACAATAAAACAAGTTTGCAAAAAAGGCTGAATTGTTTATTTCATTTTCACATTGAATGACAGTTTTAACATTTCATCATTTGAAATCTGTACAGTTTTATTCATAAAGCTCCAAACCAGGACACAAGACTTGGCTTCTGTTGGTTTGTTTTAAAGACAAAACAACAAGCACACAGCTCAAGTTTTCATTTTTTAATGTCCATAAATACTTTTATCAGTCTGCACTCACAGCTTTCTTCAGAAACACTCAAACACCAGCCTCTGCAGCGCCCCTACTTCCATTCACCCTGTAATAATAGTCCCTGTTCAGAGACTTAAGACATTTAGAGTACAGTCCCAGAAACTCCACAGCTTCCAGTCCAACTGGGGATGAGTTTATGAGTAAACCCATCAGAATTACCCACAATCCTCAGGAGCCAAACAGCAAGAAACATGACATCATCAAAACAAGACGATGATGGTGAGCTGATGACTTCAGCAGTGGTTTCAAAATAACAAGTGAAGATGAGGATTATTTGGTGGGGGGAATTAAAGGGTAAGAAAATTACAAACATCTTAATATTTTTGCTGATTCTTTGTCTCACCATGTTTCCTCTTCACATCCATCATGTAGCAATTTATGTTCCTGCAGGTGGCGTTTTGCAGCAGCCTGTGTGGGACCACCTGCACAGATATCTGCCTGGTTGTTACTTCTCCTCATCATGCTCAGTCTGCTGGACGAGGACAGAACTTGTCTGCTTTTATAAAACTGTTTAGTCGTGCAGTGAGAGTGCAGACGTTCAGACGTGGAGGTGAACTCATCAACTCTGGCTTTTGACTTTCAACTTTCTTCCATCTGAGTCTGTTCTATAGATCAAACTGCACTTATACCAAATGCATCAATCTTTGTCAAATAACGACAGCGTTCATTATAAAACACCTTCCTTCTGTGACACATTTTCAACATTTAAAAGGATGGACTGTCCAGCAGATCCACATGTTTAAAATCACCGTGTACAAATAAAGCTTTTACATTTTACAGAATTAACTCAGAAATCTTCTCATACAGAGCAAAAACAGACAAAAAAAAAGATTCATGCATRAATTATCAGAACTATTGCTGCAGCTGTTTGTTCATGTTAAAGAAAAAAAAACAGAAATCCTCATACATGGTACAAATTATTGCTAAGCCTTCAGTAATTAAACTGTGAAGTTTGGAGCAATATTTTTGTGTCTGTAATAATTTCTCTAACAGTAGATAAAATGGGTTTCCTTGTGTTGAATTGACTAACAAAGGCAGCTAAATTTACATCTTTTACTTCAAACAGTGTAGTGACATTATTTAACAACGTTAAAGCAGGTAAAACATCTGTTTAATACAAAAATATCTATCATCACCAAAAAAATACATTCATGTTAAACTAGAGCAGCTTCTGCACCAAACGTCTTCCTGTGGAAACCAAGAACACAGAAAAAACAGTTTGTATGAAGACATCAGCAGGTAATATGGAAATAAAGCAGATTTTCAGTGAAAACTGAACTCACTTACTCCTCTGGCTAATAAATGTGCTCTTGCTTGTAGAGTTTTTTTATAAGCACCACAGTGAATCATAATTCGTAGATATAATTTGATGTTTTGTTTTGTTTTTCTCCTCATCTAACCTTCTGTGGTATTTCGTTTTTCTTTTTAAAAGGTAGTGCGACCCCTGCTGGTAGCTGCATGACCTGATCACCTGTTCCCCCATGTTTTTGTCATGTGTGTCTTCTTGAATGGGCGTTCTTAAATGTAATTTCACTGTGCTCCGTACAGTGACAATAAAGGACAATAAATGCATCATCAAATCAAATCAAAAGGCAAAATAAACATTTTTAATTATTTGGCAATTTGTTTTTCATAAGAAGAGGATGAGTCACAGCACAACCATGAAAAACTAAAGAATTCTGCTTTCTATTGTAATTTAAAGTCAGTTGTTCTTTTTTAGGTTAAACAAAAATCTAAAAAGTTCATGACATTCTCTTCCTCAGGTGTCAATAAGAGACACCAACAAACATATTTTTATTATTTTTAAGTCGACAAAAGGATGATTATAAAGCAAAAACTTGTGAAAAGTGTTAATTAAAGAACTGAATCTCAGAATCTCGTTGCAAACCTAAACAAAACTTTATTTACAAGTGAACTTATAACATTAGGAATGTTTAACTAAGAAACTGAAGCATATTTTGTGAAATAAAAGGTGATTTTAAAATAGATGGCGGCAGCAGATTAAAGTTTGGACTGTTGTGATTAAGAAACAACCGAAGAGTAAAAAAGCATTTTAGAGGCTGACTCTGTCAAAAGAAAGAATGAGTACAGGTCTGAGCAAATCTACAAATAGTGGAATAATTTCAGAATCATGCTCCTCTCCATCATCTCCGGATTATAATCTGATCAACAGATTATTCTAATCTGTATTAATCTCTGAGCTCAAAGGTTGAAAGCCAATTTAGATGATCTTGATCTTCACTGCATTAAAACCAGGTCTGGTTTTGTTCTTGACTCAGGAACTTCCACGTATTGTCTGTAAACACAGTTCACTAATGCTGCTTAAAGCTCTATCAGACAAACTTATCCGTTTATGCCTGTCTCCAGTCTGTCAGCTCCCTCCAGAGGAGTGTTAACGTCCAGGCCTGTAGGACAGTCCTACAGACTGTTGTTGAGATACCTACAACAGGCTGTGGTTAGCTTTTAGCTAACAGTTTTCCTCCTTTCAACTGTCTCTTCCTCCATTCATTATCTACACCCACTGCTTCTGCTCAGGGTCACAGGGGTTACTGGTGCTGATGTCCAGCAGTCAGTGTGTGAGACAGGTCTCCAGTCCATCACAGGGACACATAACACCTCTACCAAATGAGCCAACTTTCAACTGGCCTTTYGTTACTTTTTAAAGCTTTTAGTGTTATACTTTTGTTACTGAAGCTTTAAGTTAACATTATGCTATTTTTAAGCTAGCCTTTTGGATTTTAATTAGTGTTTTGACATTTTTAGGTTGTAACTTGTGTTTTCTCCTATTACTCTGCAGCTACCTTTCCCCTCTTTTTAGCTGATGTGTTTGTTTTAGCTTCAGTATATTTTTCATTTCTACAGTAACTTTCAGCAAAGTGATTCATCACTCAGTATTCACTGCTCATTCATGTTTCTAGTTTCTTTTGCCTTTTTGTAATTTAACATCCTGCAGCTAAAGGTTTCTAGCCTCCATCAATCAGAAGGCAGAATATCTGTTTACTTTATAAACATAAGTGAGCTCTGAAGTATGTGGGTCTCATTGTTAAATGAGAAGGGGAACTCCAAACGTTCGGCTGAGGCTATTTGCTGCTATGCTGCATGCTGTGTTTATGTAATGAAGCTTGCTTCTCACCCTCTCTCTCTTTAATGACTGCTCCTATAAAAAGCCGGCTGATACCGCTGCGACTCTCAACTGCCAGCCAGAATCCTGATGTCCTGCAGCAGCTGATGTTTTCAGCACACAGATAACAGACGCCTGCCCCACCCTGACCTTTCTCCCCTGCACAAGCATGCAGAAACATTATTGCCCATGAAGATTCCTACAATATTAACATAAAAATTCTAAATATTTGCCCATAACAAAATCTACAAGTTATGTTTAATATTTTATCATCCATCCATCCATTTTCTGTACACGCTTCTTCCTTTTCAGGGTTGCGTGGGTCACTGGTGCCCATATCCAGCAGTCACAGTGCGAGGGGC
>NW_013952679.1:215479-224020 GCF_001266775.1 Austrofundulus limnaeus | reverse complement strand
TCAGACTCGTCTACAGTCCTGCCAAATTTCATGTTGATCGGTGCAGCCGTTTTTGTGCTACGGTTGACCAAAAATCACTGAAAAAAATAAAAAATAAAAAATAAAATAAAGAGTACAAAAACAATATGACTCCCGCTTACGCTTCGCGTGCGGGGGTCTTAATTAGTTGGAACAAAACCAGTAAAAGCAAATCATAAAAAAGACAAACTGGAAACTGTCAAAATGCAAATGGAAAAGCCACAAAGCTTCAAGGAGAATGTCCTTAGATGAGAGAAGACTGGAGCTTTATGGTAACAAGTTCCATCAGCTCTGTTTTAAAGAGTGAAAAATAAAACCCACAGACTGTGGTGATAGTGAAACACAGAAGCTTGGTTCTGTTCTGTAGCTCACATGAGCCCTGTCTCCATTATCCAGTCTCAATCTATTGGGTTCATGTCTGCTGGGTTCTGCTCAGGTGTGTGTCTCCATGTCTCTGTGTTCCTGTGAGTCAATCGTCAGCATGTGACTTCAGCCATTGTGGTGAAAAATATATATATAAATATTTTGCGGCACTGTTTATAATTGCGTGTGTAACTGTGGGCAGCCAGTTTTTCCAAAACCTCCTGAGATATCTGCTGATTTCAGACAACTCTGTCCAGCTTGTCTCCTTCACCTCTCTCCAGGAGTTTGTAAGTTCTGCCTGGACTCAGCCAATCCACAGGCTGAAGTCTGCTGATGTCAAAATCATAAATACTCACTTCTACCTGCCTGAAACCATCTCGGAGCTGGTTTTAAAAGTGTGGTTGAAACCAGAAATGGAGACACATTTGGCCGAGGTTGAACCGAGGAGAACCAGGCACGCCCACGGAGAGGGGKCTACGGTGTGTTGGATCTGTGCAAGGTGCAAGGAGATCTCAAGACCATAAGAGTTGGCTGGTCATGGACACACACTGCTACCTTGTAGTCATGTGGACATGATAYTAATTATGTGTGTGAAGAAACTGATTTTCAGTCAACAGATTGATATTTGTTCRTCCAACATAAATTAACCACTGCAAGCTTTGCAAAAAATAAAATAAAAAACACCCCTCAATAGTCAAACTTGCTCATCATGTCTAAAGATTAGCGAATAAGTGCTCAGATATGTAGAGAACTGTGTATTGGTTGCTGAGAGCCATCACTAATAGACTTTGATTGCAAACTGAAAAATCATGATGGCAGCCCAAGCTAAAAAATGAAACATACTAAAAATATCAAGCTGAAATTAGGGATGCCCAACAGATTCTGAATTAAAATTAAAAAGAGTCCAACTAAATTCAATTTCTCACAATAGCTAGTGCATTAGTTTAAGTGGGAAATGAGTTGAAGATCTGAAAAATATCAAGCCTTGAAGTGTTTACTTTAGGAACATATGATTCCTTAGATTTGTTGGGTCTATTGTTCTTTGTGATTGGAAAGTATTTTAGTCTATTCTTTAGAACAAAAGTTATATATGAGACATGTTTCCTCAAAAGCTTAAAAGAGTGGTGTTGTGGGAGACTTGAAGTGTAAGTTTTATTGGAAGTTCATATTTCACCTGAGAGACTTCTTTTCAGAAACCTCCTGGATCTAAACRACTGTGGATGACCTATCTCCTGAAAGAGTCCAAGCACCAAGTGTCTTCTTCAAAGGTCAGGTTTAAAGAGACACCAGTAAAGACGATCTGAATAAATGTGAAATTTAATGAAGTCTGGTTACCGTCCATTGACAATTAAACTGTGAATAAAATTTAGGCTTATGAGATTTGCAAATCATTGCTTTCAGTTTTTATTTACATTTTACACAATGTCACAGCTTTTTCAGAACTGAGGCTGTACTTCCTGTTTATGACTTTTATACTGAGCTCCGCTTCAGAACTACAGACAAATCCCATTAGACACAAATAACTACAAACCACAGCATTAGTTGCAGAACTGAAAGAAAACATCTAAATCAGCTTCTAACTAAAACTTGTAATGRAGGTTCACAAAATGTCACTTTTTCTTATCCAACATGTGAACAGGCCTAAATAAACAGAAATGTTGGGATAATATCGACTCACCCACCATCAGACTTATGAACACTGCATAAATACCCAAGTCTGAATTAGAATCTCATCTACCTGCTCAGAATTATTTTTGTTTTTAATTTGCTCAGCTGCTGACCAAACACTCCTTTAACTATCTCATCGAACTCTTCACTGTTTTTGCACACATGATGTTACATGTTGCACAAATGCAAATGCACGCACCTTACTGCATATCTTTTATTTAAACCACCTCTACCTCAACACTGATCTGGATTCTTCTGCACTCTATTTCTATTTTATTTTATTTTATTACTATATATTTATTCTGTTTTGTTTCTATGTGCCTAAGATACTTTACTTTGTTTAATTTTAGTATTTAGAAGTTAGAACTCTACGTTGCTTTATAGTTTGTCAAGTTGTCTATGTCGTGTGCTAATTTGCATCGTAATTTCGTTCWACAGTGCRTCCCTGATGTTGTGTTGAAGGACAATAAAAGAATCTGAATTCATAATAATCCTGTTTGACTTCTTTGTCTCCGTGTTTAAACAGCTGAACCTGTTTATGAGAAACTCACCTGACAGAGACTTATCTGTGCTCCACCACAAAGCTCATGGTGGTCCCGTCAAACGAGGGCGGGGCGATGATCCGGGGTCCTTGCTGGGAGCTGATGCTGATGAGTGGCTGCTTGAAGCTGGAGGAGCCGTGCTGCGGCCGGCTGCAGGCTGCCGGGGCCTGGGGAGCAGTGGTCATGTAGAAAGGACTGTCCATGTACACGCCTTCACTCTGCTGCGAGGACGTCCTGTCTCCAGTCTCTGCCTCTGAAGGCACCGACAGCTGGGACTGCACCAGGGTCCGGGCAGGTATGACTGAAGGTGTCGGCATGAAGCTTGGGTAGATCATGTAGGCGTGGCCGTACGCTCCAGGACTGAGAGCCAGGGGGGAGATGGGCAGGGGCACGGGGGTCATGGGAGGCTGCGGCATTGGCACCTCCACATAATGTCCCGTTTCAGGGTCAAAGAGGCGCTTCGTGGTGGGCTGCACAGGTGTGTCCACCAGGTAGTAGTTCCCAGTGGTGGGATCCAGGAGCATCTTCCTCTGAGTGGCCTGGAAGGGGTCCAAGGTKGGGGCCGGAGTCACCGCTGGGGAGAAGCAGTACACCTGTGGCTGGCTGGCAGACAGCCCCAGTGGTAAGGAGTGGTAGATGGTGGCAGAGGGGACTTCCTGTGGGTGTGTCTCCATCACAAGGCTGGAACGTTTCAGCTTCGGGTCGTGGTCCTCCAGGCTCCTGGACTCAGATCCCTTGTGTCTTGGAGGACTGCTAGGGCGAGCCTGAGACGTGTTTGCTGACGTTTTTTCGGCCGACAGAACAGGTTTGCTGTTGCTGAGGTGGGATTTGGCTGGAATGGTGAGATAGTTCTCGTTGCAGGCTGATGTGTTGGAAAACAGATGTTCAGATCTTTCCAGGTCCATCCGCTCAGCTGCTTCCTTCCTGCTCCTTCCTGTCTGGCTGATTTTTAAAGTTACGGGGAGTTTAGGGGACTTGGGGGCGTAACTTTTGTTGCTGAAAGGCTTCTGTGTGTTGGTGTTTGGGTGGCGAGTGTCAGCAGCCTTGTTGGACCTGGTTTTGGTCGGAGCCGGCACAGACTTTGACCCTGACCTTTCATCGTGGCTGCTGGACGTCTGAAGCTCCTTCAGGTCTGCGTCCTCCCGCCTGAGGACGCTGTCAGTCTCAGGGGACGCTGTCACTAGTGGGGTCTTCTTGTCTATATTGGGACAGGAGTCTCTTCTGACTGTCTTGTCCACGATGGGCCCTGTCGCTCCTGGTCTGTCCTCAGGTCCTCCCTGCTCCTCACGGGCKATCAGAGACAGGACATGGCTGTCTGTCAGAAGCTGAGGCTCCCTCTTCCTTTTCCACTCATTTTTATCGAACACATAAAGCTGCTCCATGGTTTTTACAGCAGCCTGGAGTTTTTCCAAAGCCACCTGATTTGCTATTTTGGACTCTGGCTTCTTATCTGTYGTCTCTGACTCTTTGTCCTGCTTGTTTGAAGCCACTCTGCTCTCAGTCCTCGTCTCTCTTTCTGATGCCTGAGCTGCTCCCTGAGGTGGGCCACTTTTAGCCTCTTCTGATTTGCCTGTGTCACAAGTCTCCTGTTTCACTAACTCCAGATTTCCTGCTTGTTTCCCAGTATTGTTGGTATTAACTGACTGACATTTGATCACTATCGGAGAGGCGGAGCTGAGATTCTGGTTGTGTGTGAGTTTCTTTTGTTCCCAGTCAGCAGAGACAGGTTTGTTGTCATTATCTAAAGAAACAAAGTGATAGGAACTTTTCACCAGTTTCCTCACGTCTCGGACTTGGTGAATGGGAGTTTGCAGCTTTGCCTTGTTGTCCCTGATGTCTCTAACCATAAAGTGTGGAACTTTATCTGAAGACTCACCCTTCAGAGCTGCAGCCAGGGCCTGACATTTAAAGCTGTCGGTTCTGATCAGGCCGGAGTTGATGTTGGGAGCGCGCAGCTTGGAGACTCCCAGAGGTTCGGTTCTGTTGTCTTTCACGCTCCTCAGGTTGATTTTWATCTCCGGGGACTTGGATGTGGTGAACCTGCAGGAGTCTGTGATGTATAAGGTGTTGTCGGAGCGCACTTTGGGTCCGCTTCCATCCCGAGGACAGTCCGCTCCGTGCGGCTGCTGCCCGGCCTCCCCGTCCCCGGACAGCAGCTGGATCCTCGGAACAAACAAATGAGACATTTGCGTGAGTTTCCCGGTGCCTGAGGGCTGATCCGCCTCGCTGTGGTCCTGCAGAGTTTCGAGGCTCCTCTGGTCTTGCTGAAACCCTAGCCCCTCGTCCTTCCAGCATCTGAAGGCGCTATTTTGGCTCCGCAGCAGCGTGCTTCTGGACGCATCCACTGCGCCTTTTTTAGAATCGACTCCAGCTCCGCTCGCCGCCTCTAAATGAGTTTGTGGYGCGGCAGCGCTCCTGTCCCGTCTCTGAGACTCGCTCCTGGTCTCCGACGAGCCGCTGTCCACGATGTCCCCCAGCTCGTCCAGGCACACGATGCTGTAGTCCGGGCTGGTCTGGGAGACCTTGGAGCCCCGTCTGGCCTCCCTGCACCTATCCCCCTCCTGCTGCGGCTCCCTGATCTCTCCTCTCTCCATCCTGCGCTCCTGCTCGAACTGCATCTTCTTGGACAGGACATTTTTGATGAGGCTCGAGGCGAACACGGCCTTCTTGTGCGCGTCCTCCATGGCTCTGAGGGGCGTCCCGCTGGCCCCACTCAGCGCGCTGCTGGTAACTCCATCCGCGGAACGTGATCCTGCTGCGCTTTGTGCGCACGGCGCGCGCTTTTCTCCCGCAGACTTGACGTTGCAGCGGAAGTTGAGTGTCTCTGTGAGCCGGATGACCCCGCCGTGGCCCTGGCCGAACTTTCCCATCAGCTGGATCTGCTGCGTGCGGGGCGTGCCGCTCAGAGTGAACAGCTGGCTGCTGGGAGCTGTGATGAAACCTCTGCTGTCTGGGTTCGTCTCCACGTTCATGTTGCCATATTGCAGGTCGACAAACGTGGACCACCTGTTCAGGTCTGAGGCCGAGGACTCGCTGGAGGTGCTGAAGCTGAAGGCATACGGCTGGGCCAGGCTCCTGAAGGCCCTGGCTGTCAGGCTGCGCACCTCCTTGTCAGCGTCGTCCAGCTCGCTGACAGCACTGGACGTGCTGCTGGACAGCTCCTGCGTCTCTTTTCTTCTTAATTTGCCGCCAAAATGCACGCGCCCGGGCGCAGCTATGAGACACTTGTCACACAGAGGCTCTGCCTTCCCGTCCACTCCCCTAAACACGCAGCGGCTCATGTCTCCGGCGCGCCTGGCATGATAAATGAGATTTTCCTGGTCTCGAGCGGTGCCAGGGTCATTTATAGCTCGCGAGGTGGTTCTGATTGACAGGTGGATCTGTCCCCCACTGTTGCCGCCGCTCTGCTCCTCTGAGCCGGAGAACTTGGCCGCGGCGCGCGGATCACTTTCAGGCAGAGTGCTGACCGCTGCTGCGCTCTGAGCGCGCGCGTCCCCCTCCAAGCGGTAATCCACAAACGGGTACACCTGGCCGTCATCTTCAACGTCCCAGCTGCCCGCCGAGGAGCCCACCCCGAAGTCCCCCTCGTGGTCTGAGAGCTCGGAGAGCTGGATCTCGTGCGTGGTGATGTAGTGAGACTCGTCCTCCGTCACGAAAGGGCCGGACTCGTAAAAAAGCACCAAACCTTCATCCTCCTCTTCCTCCTCATTGTCCTCAGACTCACTCCTCCCGCTCAGATAATCGCAGCCCCGGGCTGTTTTGTCCTCGTGCTGCGTGTCCTCTGTCTCTTCTGTCCTGTCCAGATGCGTCATTACGCGCGCGCTTTCACCTCCCAGCTGAAGGGAGGCCTCTGTCTTTGTCGCACAGCGGGGTGATGATGACGATGATGGATCAGCTTTTCTGCCAGGCAGGTCAGAGTCTGGAGTCCCGGCACCGCCACCGACCCGCTCCCGGTCTGGCTCCCCGCTCCTCTCCGGTTCCGCTCCGCTCCTCTTCAGGTCCATATACTTGGTTTGGTCTGGCTTCTCCAGGACGCGCCGTCCCGCTGCTACTATCTGGAGCAGGTCCGTCACCTGTGCGCGCGCTGCCGACGCCTCGGCGCACCTTGTGTCGCTCTTCATGGTGCCGGGCTCTGACCCGAGGCGAGGATCCGCGCGGAGCTCCGGTGAGGCAGACTGATGACACCCAGACGATCCGGACATACCAGCTACAGACTGAGCTGCTAAAAGGAACCAGAGATATTTCTCAGTACTGTCTAGGACACATGACCGTCAAGCTGCGGTTTGTGGGCCAACGAGGGTCGTTAACCCTTTCAGCAAAATCCATTTTTTTATTCCAAGGAAACATTTTTAATCACATCTTCCAAATGGAATGGATTTTTTAAAATTCCTTTTCCTGAATTTTGTGGCATCATCATTATTTTGTCCTGAAGATGCAAAATTAGAATGTTCGTTATGATTGGTTTATGTGTTTGTTAGCAAAATATCTCCTGAACAAGAGAAGGTGTTCTAATGAAACTCTCAGARGGTCAACATTAGATGGACATCTGAAACTGATTCACTTCTGGAGTCACTTACACAAACACATGATCTGCGTTAAACTGTCTGTTAGCAAAATATCCCAAGAAGCACTTTTAATAAAAACCTTCAGCAGCATTAAATAATGTGGGATTCAATAAAAGGAGATTCTGCTCATTTAAACTTAGTGGTTCTGAGTAGTGCTGATCATTAAAATGACCCCTTTGATGTTTTAGGTTTTTATTATTATAAATGTCTGGATCTGTTGTTCATTTGTTCTGTAGGTTTATATGGTTTTTGTTTCTTGATTGTCTTTAAGTCTCATCAGTCCCTCGATCCTGAAATGCCCACACCTGTCTCACATCTGTTGTCTCCATTAGCTCAGCTGTTCATCACTTTTTGTTTGATTGATGTTTCTCCAGCTCCTCGTGTCCATCTGCATTCTGTGTCTCACGCTAAACTCTGAGTCTTGGTCAATATAAACCATTCTTTTCTGAGAAAAAGAATCCTTCAGTGACAAAAAATAAAATTAGAGTAACAAACATTAAATAGAGTCTGAGAGCAGAGCGCTCTGTTTGTAATAACATTCATAACGAGACATTCTGCAGCTGAAGATTAGACAACAAAATATTAAGTTAAAAACAAGTTTATTTTTCATTATTTTATTAAACTACATTTTTTTAAATTTTATTATTTTCAAGTTATTTTAATGATCTTTGTGGGTTTTTCATTCTTTAATGAAAAGTTTGGACCTGTGGTCTCAGGACCACYTGAGTTAAAAACCTGCAGGTTGACTGGTTTCCCTGTGAGAATGAACAGTTGTTTTTATGTGTCCCTGTAATGGACAGACACCTGTCCAGGTGTCCTCTGTCCCTCACACAAAGGGGGATGAATGGTTCAATTAAATGAGATTAAAATACTTTATTCAGTAAAATGTAAGAACCAGAGCCATAAAAAACGAAATGTTCCTGTCAGACTCCTGAACCAGTGTCTGGCTCAGCCCGAGGCTGAGCCGATAACATTTCTGCAGAGACAGACAACTTGGTGTCTGTTTTTAAAAATACCCTGTGACTAAATGTGAAGAGTGCAGCTGTGGGAGGAAGAGGAGGAGACGTGTGCTGAACACAAATGAAAGCAGCGCCACAGATAAACACTGCAGTGACAACRACTCATCAGCCACACAGCTGACAGGCTGCAGCAGGTCACACAGGGCCAGTCTGTGTCAGAGAGGCCACACTGACRATCAGGGATCATATCCTGACCACCATACAGAGGTGGGGATTTATCACCAGAGGTGTCAGCTAACTAAGTACAAATACTTTGTTACTTTACTGAAGTAGTAGTTTTGGTTATTTATGCTTTAGTGGAGTAATTAATTTTCAGCCTACTTTTTATTCTTACATTTTAATTCAATTATCTGTACTTTCTACTCC
>NW_013952679.1:204793-212914 GCF_001266775.1 Austrofundulus limnaeus | reverse complement strand
GCCTTTAATCTTCCTTTGAAAAGAATAAAATGCCTGAGAATTAAATGTTCTATGGGGTTGAATAAATAATTTTCATTTAATAAACAGTCACCCCAGCATGGCTTGGGGTAAACAAGTCTAAAAAGGTTGGGAACCACTGAGGTAGAAGATGTAGCCTAGTATGAAGATGACTGTGGCTGAAACAAGTCGTCTAGTCTGGCCCTTGCCTTCCCACACAGTTCTGCTCAATTTTAGTTTCCCTTACCAGGTTAAGTCTGGTCAGTTAATTCTAAATTTGTCAACATTTTAATTTAACATTATACTCATTATTGACTTTACAAGAAAAATTGTGTGTGTGTATGTTGTGGGGAGGGGTGCTATAAACCCTGAGGCACAGCCTAAGATTTTATCTTTAATGGTCTTTTTTATAGTGTTCATTACTTTTACTTTTATACTTTTAGTTTTAATACCAGCACTTTTATACTTTTACTTGAGTAAAGAGCTCAAGTTGATACTTCTATTTCCAAAAAGGTATTTTTAAACCCTAGTATCTATACTTCTACTTAAGTAATGAATGTGAATACTTTTGACACCTCTGTTTATCACCCACTGACTTTTGTGTTTCAGTCTAATTCAGCCTCTTTAGAAGTTTTTTGTGGACATGAAATTCCACCACTTTGTCCACACACGACATCTGGACAGTTTTATTATTGTCAGTAGAGCATGTACGAGGACAGTAAGACATGAATGAGGTCTGGTGATGGACAGACTAACAGATGAGGACAGGCAGGAACCCTTGTGGACTAYGATGTTTGCGGTGTACACTGACTTGTGGTGAGAATAGGGAACAGGTGGAAAAGAACTTGGAGAGGTGGACCAAGCCCAGGTGTGTGACTGAAAGGGAGACAGGTGGAACAGTGAGGGTACGAGGAGCAGAGGTCACAAAGGTCCTGGACTTCAAAGACTTAGGGTCCACTGTCCAGGAACAGGGAGTTCCTGATTCTGAAGCTGAGCCAAATCAACCTGAGTCACCCTGAGTCCAGCTGAGGGACAGGGCTGTGGACAGAGGACTAGATGCGGAGACCCCTGAAAAGGGAACAGTCCATTTTTAAAACTACAAATAAAGTTCAATTTGTCAACATTTATCAAAAAAAATCTTGTCTTTTTTTCAGACAGAATGAGAAGTTGATTTGATGGAGATTAACCAGGCTGTTGTCAAAGCTGCCACACACCCAGGATATATTTAACTTACTATTTTAGAGGAAGAGCCGAGTGACTGCAGGTCTTGAGTGGATAGAGTTACCCATGGAGTCCACAATAAAACAGCAGCAGATAGATCATGTCAGCCTATTAGTCAAAATGGATTATGAAAGTGACATAAGTGGTTAACAAGGAGACATCACTAATATACTCCTCTCCTGTGCCAGGCCTGCACGTCTCACAGTCTGTCATAGTGTGTCTGCATAGCAGCAGCAAACAGACATAAATGTGTCTCATTAACTCTTAGRTCATAAATTTAATATTCTCTTTCAAGCTGAGGAAACAAGAAGCAACACGTCTCCTGGCATCAGCTGATGCCTTCTTTAGAAGCCATCAGTCTCCAGCAGACACTTGAGTGTTTGTGTTGGATGYAGTATCAGTTAATCCATCGTAAGAACGACTCCCAGCCTGTTAAAGTAAGGTCTCTGACTGGACTGAACTTATAAAAACTGTGACTTTTATGTTGCAGTGTCGTTGAATTCTGAGCGTGTGCTAATAAACCAGTGAGTCATCAGCTGCCTGTTTCTGTGCACAGCTTCTAAAACTGTATTCTGCACTGCAGTGTCTTCACCTACTTCTTCAGTTTGCTCAAAGAAAACAAAAGAAAATCTGCACTCTTTCATTGTTATGTTAACTGAGTCATAATTTCATATGACTGGATAATTTTTATTATTATTTTTGGTTTTATTATAATGGCTCTGTAAATATACATCTGTGTTGTATCGTTTAGTTCTCACAGTGTGTAAATGGAGCACAGGTCTGATCATTTAACAATAAAATACTCTGAACAAAAACTATAACAAGTCCTTTTTTATGACCGAACATGTTTGATGACATGCTGTATTGATGTGAAAGACCTGACCAGCACACAGCTGTTTGGATTATTATCTTATCTTTTTGACTATAAAAAGATATTTGGATTTTGAAACTGTGAAGAAGCGACGGCTAAGATTTTATGTGACTCTGAAAAATTTATGATTAGCTTTTAAAAAGGTCTTTGCAGTCTGTGTTTTCTTATTTTGTAAAAAAAATAATTTCAGATTAATAAAACTATTAAACCACTTTTCCTATTTTTATTTCCTTTATGTGAACATAAATAAAGTGCAATGCAAAAGTATTTAGTTATGCTTGATTTTTTTATTTTGATACCTTAAAGCCTGAACTTGAAATAGATTTTCAGTTTGATTATTAATGGACCACAACATACTCAAGATTATTGATATCAAATATAGAATAATAATTCTTTTAAATTAAAGATTGTTAAAGCAATGCATATTGTTGACCTTTTGCATGCCAAGAGTTTTTAAAATAAGATCATCTCATGTAGAGAACAGATGGAGTTTAATCTATTTTAGTCAAACCTTGAGAAGAAAGACTGTCAGATTTCCCCATAAAACTCCTCACTTTACTGCCCTCCAGTGTTCCTTAAGGTGGAAATAGGCTTAAAGGAGGATTTGCAGGAGTGGAAAGAGAGAATTATGAGGTCTTATCCTAAGGAGAACTATTTTAACTGGGAGGAATAAAAATAGAATTTCTGGGGTTGGGAAATATTTAGAAATATCCTCTTGTGTTAAACAAATGTTACATGTTTATGAAGAAAAGTTTTCATATGGGTCTTATTTGACATAACTTGTATGTCAAAGAGAAGGAATTGAAAGACATTTTGTGTCTGATTAACTGAATGTTAGATCCAGCAGAGGTCTATAAAGTCCTTGAAAAAATAACTAAGTAAAAGTAAAATTACATGAACAGAAAATGACTGATAAAAAAAAACTTTCACTGATGAGAAAACTACTCAAGTAAAAGTCGTAAATCTGCTCACAAAAATTGGGAAAGTAAAAGTATATTTACACACTCTCTAAGAAATAAACTGTTGAATTTACTGAACCAAACTGGTTCCACTAAACCAGGTTGAGTAAAATGAGCAATAAATGTATATTATTTGCTCAGTTTACTTAACTAGGTTTAGTGGAGCCAGTTGATCTGACTTTGTTGAGTAAATTCAACACTTCATTGTTTTAGAGTGCAGAAACATCTTTCATGATGAGTTCAAACATATTAATTTTGTAACGAGTGACTAGGTGTTACATTTCAATGTAAAGAAGGAAAAGTATCATTTTTAGCTTTAAAATGTAATGAATTAAAAGTAAAAGTAGCTATTTAAAAAGATAATTTGTAAAATTACAAATCCTAAAAAAAAAACAGTACTGTAAATGTACTTAGTTACTACAAAGCTCTGAGATCCAGTATTGGATTGTTACACTTTGTGATCATTGCAGCCATGTGGTTTAAAACAGAGAATGAGTCTTATCATATAAGATCATTCTTCATAAACAAAGTTTGTTACGTTAAAATGTAACATCTGGTTAGAACATWACYACCTGCAGGTCAGGAAGTGGATTCATCACTATTATTGAGTCAATCAGTTTGTTAGTTACTGAGTTTGCAGTCTCTCCATTCGATTGGCCTGGGACAGTGTGGCCTCTGTTTTGTTTTGCTTTCCTGATAAGGCCCAAGGCCATGCTGTGTACCTGCTGGGAGCTGATGAAGAAGAGAATTGAGATCCATCTCTCTCAAGGAGATTGGTTCTGGAGCCCATGCTGTGCGTTGAGGTGAGCCCAAGTATATCTAGCTGGTACCTCCACATTGAGGCTCCTTCCCCACCACAGAGGTGACGTTCCAACTCCCAAGAGCCAGTTTTGGTAGGCCAGGGTCAGAGAGCCAAGGTCCCTGCCTTCGGCCACCACTCATGACTTCATGCACCCAACTCGTATGGCCCCTCCTACAGGTGGTGGGCCCACAGGAAGACAGACCCATGTAGCTCATTCAGGCTGAGCTTGACTGAACCCTGGTAGAGATCTGTCCACCAGACACTCAGCGAGGAGCCCCTCTCCCAGGGCTGGCTCCAGGGTGAGCCCCTACTAACTCACGTCCAGGCAAAGGAACACTGAGTGAGCTCCTTGTTGTTCGTCTATAAAAGTCTTTTGAATCGTTATTTGTCTGGCCTGTCACCTAAAACTAATCCGTAATGGGAGACCCTGCAGGGGTGATTTTTACAGGGGCTAAGATCATTCAGGTGCAAAACTCTTCGATAAGGTGACAATTCAACATAGGAGGCATTTTTCTTTCTGTAACTGATTTATTTCTTGATTCTTTTGATTCTTATATTAGTACAAGAAGTGATGCTCAGCTTTTACATCTGAAAGATGCTGGTTCCCCCAGCTTACCCCAGAAGAGTTACATCCACACTACTGTAGAGCTCCAGCTTTCATTTTATCTGGTAAAACTGTTTTAGTTCAAACATAAAGAGACAAAACACACTTGTGTTGTGCACAAGTAAAGTATTTAGTACAAAGAGCTGTTCCACATACAAGCAGACTGAAGGAACCAGAGCTGAGAACAGCTGAGTCCTGTTGGTCTGACCAACGTCAGGACTTCAGTAGTGGATCTGCAGCTGCTGGGCAGTCTGTCCAGGTTAACGCAAGTATGAAACAAAACACAAGCTGACATTTACACAAGATAAACAATGCAGATAGATAGATATACAAGAAACATGATCATCCTTTCACTTTGAGCAACTGGACACACAACAGAGGACAAAACACACGAAAACTGAAACATCTCCACTCTTCACCAGCAGAGAGCAACACGGACCCTCTGCAGAGTCCAAACTGCCTCAGCTGTTCACACACGCTGCTTTCARCTCACAAACCAAACCTGAGTCAGTTAGAATGAAGATATAAAATGAAAAACATTCGTAAAGTTATCTATGTGTGACTGTGTATAAATGTGCACATAATGGTTGGGTTATGAAGATGTTATTATAAGGGTAATTATAATGGTGTATATGAATATTTATAAATGTGCATTTTTATAAAAAGAATTATGTAAAACGGTTATATTGTGATTGGGTATGTGTTATATAAACAACTCAATTTTCAGCATCTATCTATCCATCCATCCATCCATCCATCCATCCATCCATCCATCCATCCATCCATCCATCATAAACTTTATTTATATAATATCTTCCAACAATGCCTTGCGTTGACCAAACTGCTTCAAACAATAAAACACGGCACGCTACATTAGAGCGAGTTAAAAACACAACCACAGTAAAGGAAGGAAGGTAAAAATACTAAAAATAAAACATCAAAGGCTTTTTAAATAGGTCTTAAGTTTGGCTTTGAGAGGTGACACAACTCATACAGAAGACTATTCCAGTCTGATGGGCCAGTGACAAGAACCGGTCCACCTTGCACTTAGAGCGTTTAAATCTTGATTTACACAAATCAGTATTTATATTTTTATTTGAATAAATTGTTTCAGTTTATTGCTGTAAAAAGATATTTAAGCCATTTTGAGTGAGGTTCTGTGAGAGTGTTATGACTGTTTAATACTCTGTGAAAGACAATTTTATAGAATAAGTTTAATTGTGACAGGACTGATGAGGAAATGGTTTGTCTGAACTAAGTTAGAAYCATGTCTCCAAGTTTCACATCAGTTTGTGCAAACCATCATATTTAAACCGTTACACTTCAGCAGAAATTCTGTGAAATTTCTGCAGGAAATGTGTCACAGCTCAGTTCAGGTCAGCCTTTAACTCAGCAGTCTCTTTATTGTCCACATCTAAAACACATACATATAAAAACATGCAGATTCTACACACGTGAAAATTGTTTAAAACTTTATTTTAAAGTTTGTGTCCTTTTTTTCCCATCATGTTTTTGTGTGGTTTTCTTTAGTTTTAGTAAATATTTACAAGCATAAAACCTGCAGCTTCTCATGAAAAAGAAATGTCTTAAAATGACWTTTTCTTTCTAATTCAGGTGAAAAGTTCCAGCCTGGGTTTACCTCCGCCTCAGCAGAGAGCCTGTGGATCTGGACCTGACATTTCATAATGTGCTGTGTGAAAGTTTTATAATTTATGAGTTAAGATTGGGACTGTAGTTTAAGTTGCTGCCCAGTGCTCTGGTTGTTTTATGAGCTGATGTTCTGAACAGTGAACTGATAGAGACACATGATGTGTTGTTTCTGTTGGGTCAGATCACAGAAACCTTCCTGCTGAGTCCACATGTTGAGCAGGTGAGTTTCTGCTCGGGGCTCTGAGTCCTTCCTGCTGTTGTTCCCTGACATTCCAGATGTGAGGAGGAACAATCCTGCTCTCAGCAGGCAGGACCTTCTTTAAAGGGGCTGGCTCTTTTCACCATCGGCCTCAGACAGGGAATATTTTCACTTCCTACTCACAGCCCAGGGCGCAACTGCTGCTAGCAGCAAAGAGGAAGCAGCACACACAGAACCACAGACATGTCAGGGTTCTGTTCGGTCCGGTTCAGGGGGATGAAGGTAGAAACGAGGGAAAACTGCTGAAACACGAGCCGCTTCAACCTCTGAGATTATGAGCTGCAGCTGAAAGAACTCTTCAGAAACAGCATGTGAGTAGCTAACAGTTAGTTCTTGTTGATTTTTCAGGCTGGATTAAAGAACCTGAAGTTAACACACCAGTTTTACACCAGAACACACAGCTCCGTCAGCAGGAACATGTCATGACTTGTGGGAACGATACAATGCACAACCTAAACAAAACTCATTCAGACAAGCTGGAAGAGAAATAAAGGATTTTTGGTGAAAATCTGTTTGAGCTCAGACTGAATCAAAGGTTCCCCAAGTTGAACTTTTCATGACTAAATAAACAGTTTAGGTTTTAGGATTTTACCTTATTTTTCCACAGAATATTTTACTGACAGTTTATGATGATCACTAATCTTTATATTGTTTTACATTTTCAAACAAATCACTCAGCTCTTTTAGGTCCCTTTCACATAAAAAATGAGATGTTTTTGTGTTTTCCTCCCAGTTCTCTTAACTTCCAGTCTTCCATAATAATTCATCTGAAAACATTTTCTTCAGAACTGGAAGTGAAAGCTCTTTACAGCTTGTATACTTCATAGAGAACATACAAACCAAAGACATCAGCCGGTGTTTGACTTGAAGAAACTTCAGGTCTCAGGTTAAAAAGTTTAAAGATTTGACTTGTTATCACACAGCTGTTTGAGGGAGTGACAGACAGGTTATCATGGCGACCCTATAGAGCCACTGGAAGCAGCTTTGACATTTTTGTGGCTCTCCTTAATTTTTTGTACAGCTTTACATACAAACTGTAGAGATTTTTTCCTGAGCTGGGAGTTTTACAAAGTTCTGTCAGATGTTTCGGGCAGCAGCTGAGTCCTTCAGAATTTCTATTTATTTTCTCTTAATTTTTCTACTTCCCGTCTCTGATGGACCTTACTCTGTTCTACTCCACAAACACGACACCATGTGTGGAAGAGCAGAAATCAAATGAAGTTTAAAAATGATTACTGATGTTATGATGAGATAAAACCTGWAATGAACTTTGCATGTTTATTTTCAGTGTTTTCACACWTTAGCCCCTGATACAGTAGTTCAGATCAYGAAGCTCTGAGGGGAGACTGGGTCYACTGCCAGTCAGTCTTGGTCCCCTCAGCCCATAGGGTTTAGGGTAACTGACCTGAACCAGGTACTGCAGGGGGGAAACAGCAGACCACGACTTACAGAAAAAAAAAACCCTTAAAAAGAGCCAGTATTTAACTGGACTAATCAATTATAAAACCTCAGAGTGGATTACAAAGTTTTCTTCTCTGACTTTATTAATTTTACCCATCGTGGTTCCTGTTAGACTCATGGACTCAGTTTTATTGCTCAGAGCAGGGACAGCCAAGACCAMGTCTAACTGAGAACGAGCTAAACTTTGGGCTGAGGTCTTTAAAGTGACCCTGGTACCCCACACCCCTGTAGAAACTCAACAACGTACTTCAAGGAACCCAGACGGAACCCTTCTCCAGACCCACAGAATCTACAACG
>NW_013952679.1:194987-203443 GCF_001266775.1 Austrofundulus limnaeus | reverse complement strand
TATTACAAATAACTTGGATCACTTGGGTTGTTACAAACATCTGGTGAAAATTTCATGTCATTAGCACCTCTAGTAATATATTTACTGAGAAAAATGTTGACGTGTTCAATACTTATTTTACCTGCTGTATGTAGACTAGATGGTCAAAGTCTCATGAGCCTCTTAGTAACACCACATGAATCACCACCTAATGTGGGGTTTGAGYACTCCTATGATCCTGAGTGGTATGTGGTCTGAGGAGTTAGTCCCTGATCGGGTCTACCATGTCAAACTGGGCCCATGATTCCTGATATTGCTGATCAATATCTTGATCACGTTCATCAGGATGTCTCACCTTAAAGAGRTCTAGCCCTGGGGGGTGAGAGGCTTGGTCACCGAGCCCTGGCTCCTGGGGCCCAGCTGGACCAAACCAAAAAAAAAACAGACAAGAAGCCACTTCCCTGTGGGCCCACCCCGCAGGTAGAACTGGGTCAGGTGTCATGTGAGGTTGATCTCTGGCAGCACAAACAGGCTTTAAGTTGTGACACTACAATATACTGCAGTACAAAAATCTAGTCTAGTTTCTGATGCGTTTGTCTTATCCTGCAGGCTCAGCTTCAGGCTCGYCTACATTTTCTCATATAACTTGTTCCAGTTCTGTGGTCACACATGGATCCTGACCAACACCATTGTGAGGTTTCTCATGTTTGGTCAAGGTAAGGAAGAAGACTGAACAATAACAATTAACCACGATCATCTTATAATGGGAGGGAACAACTTACTACTTTGAGTCATTAGACAGCAACATCAGGTAAAATAAGCCCTACTTTTGTCTTTCAGATGCTTTAGCCGACACGTTTTACTCCATCGGCTTTGTGATGAGTCTCTGTCAGCTGCTCTCCATTCTGGAGATGTTTCATATCACAGACGGGATTGAGAAAGCCAGACTTCTTCCTCGGTTTATACAGGTGGGTCTCAGCTCAGCCCTGAAACAGTATCCCTGTTAATTACTTTCAATGATTTCATTGAATCATTTACTGGTTTTCATCTTTCAGGTGATGGAGAAAAACTTTCTGCTGATCGTGCTTATCATGTTAGAGGAGTTCCAAAGTGAACCGGTTGTGTGCGTGCAGTTCTTTTTATGGAACATACAAGACCTTCTACGGTACACTATTAAAAAAACTTTTAGAAATTTGCAGATGAAACAGTCTGTTAAAAGCATAAAAAAGACTTTAGGAAAGTTGTTGGGATTTTTAGGGGTTAGTTATAGGAGCATTAGGCAAAAAGAAACTTCAGGGGTATAGGACTTTCAGGACAGGAGCTTTGRACTTATAGGAGCTATAGGGGTATAAGAGATTTAGGGGTATAGGAGTACAGCAGCTATGGGTATGGGGGATTTATGGGTGTARGAGCATTAGGGGAATAGGAGCTTTAGGGGTATAAGAGCTTTGGGGGCATAGGAACTTTAGGGGTATAGGAACTTTAGAGGTACAGGAGCATTAGGGGTACAGAAACTTTAGGGGTATGGGAGCTTTAGGGGTATAGGAGCTATAGCCATATAAAAAAATTCAGGTGTATAGGAGCTTTCGAAGTGCACACGCTTTTAGGGGTACAGAAGATCTGGAAGTCCATAAGCTTTAGGGGTATAGGAGCAATAGGCATATTCGATATTTAGGGGTATTGGAGCTTTGGAAGTATAGGWGCTTTAGGGGCATAGAAGATCTGGAAGTACATAAGCTTTAGGGGAATATGAGCTTTAGTGGTATAGAATATTCAGGGGAATAGATGCTTCATGGGTACACAAGCTTTAGCGGTATAGAAAGTTGAGGGGTAACCGAGTTCTGGACATATAGAAGCTTTAGTGGTATTGAATATTAAGGGGTATAATAGCTTTATAGCTTTGGAGGTATAGAAGCTTTAGTGGTATAGGATATTTGGGGGTATACCAGCTTTAAGGGTACAGGAGGTTGAGGGGTATAGGAGTGATAAGATTTAGGGTCAAATTATTGTATTTACAGTAAATATCAGCTGTTTGAAATGTTCATTGCCACACRTTATTTAAGACACATKTTGMAAAACAAACYATTTTAAACTTCTCCACCCAAAATAGCTTTCTGATGTAAACAATATGGTGAAAAATCMACAAGTGTTTGGTTAAACTGCTTTAATTGTTTGAGCTTTAAGTTGTTCCAAAGCCTAACCAGCTGAGACTGAAAAACCTGATTCTCCATACATTCCTCTGACTGTTGAAAAAAAAATCTGAAGAGGTTAAAAGCCAGTTAGAAGAGGTGGGTCAGTGAGTTAACCCAGTTAACTGCTGATTTTCTGCATTTCCCTTCTGAGTTCATGATTAGCCAGAAACAGTTTATTGATTAATCATTTACTAACATGATGAAATGTGTGTGATGACAGCTACCCTCATGAACTGCTGTGTGTTCTGGACAGACCGTCCACGGGCATGCTGTGGACCCGCTACACTCTCTGGATCCCSCTGTACATCCTGTCAGTCGTCACTGAAGGTGAGATGACTTTCAGCCTCCAAACACTGAAGCCTGCAGACGTCTGGAGGTCGAGCAGCAGCAYACTCTGTGTTGTTTGGTTTCACAAGTTGCTGTTGTGCAAGAGAAGGGTGGGACAGAACAGGAAATGAGTTGGCAAATGTGTAGATGAAAAATTGTCAGGAAGTGTGTGAGAAAAGTGCATTCCAGTGCAGTGCGTGATAATAAACCACTGATTCTGGAGGCCAGGGCTGGAGAATATTTTCATCTCTTTMGTAAGTCCTCTGAGGGTTAAACTCAGTGTAACGTAGAGGCTTTGGTATGGATTAGTTGTGGTACTTCTATAGGAGGTAGAGGAGGGACAGCCTGCACACAATGTATGGGACTGATAACTGCTAATAACAACCATTTAATGGACTGACAACATTCAATTCGAAGCAGGTGGTTCCTGAATGCAACAGCTTGTCCAGTCTGTGTTGAGCAGTCAATTTGAAAAAAAAAAAAAAAATTAAACTGGAAAAAAAGACAAGATGTTATTTTTCAGTTTCAAAATTATTTTTCAGTTTCAACTTTTTTCAGTTTCAACAAATTTTTTTGAGTTTCAATTTTTTATTTTCAATTTCGATTTTTTTTCCAGTTTCAAATATATATTTTTTCAGTTTCAAAAACTTTTATTTTGAACAAATTTTATGGATCTAATTTAGCTCCATACGTATGACAACAGACGAGAAGGAAAAGGAACAGAAACATCAAAGAGGTTCTGCAGCTGGTGATCATTGTTTTGTGTGTTTATCTACAAAAACTCATKTCTTCCACAGGTGTGACGTTTTACCAGGCGCTGCCCTACATGGAGCAAACAGCCCCCCACTCTGTGGCCATTCAGCCCCCCTCGCTACTGATGCTCTACCTGCCTCTTCTGTCTCTGGGTAAGAAGGAAAAGTTGGACCTAAAATATTTCAACTTTACAATCTGCCATTATCAAACACGTTTTCTTATTATTATTGTCAGTGTGACGTTATTACAGTGATTGTTTTAGATCTTATTTTAACGAAAGGGTTTGTTTTTCAGGAGCTGTTGTAACAGTGTGGCAGCTGCTGAAGGAGAGGCAGCATCACCTGCACAGAGGGAACAAGAAGAAGAAGAAATGACGGAGCGACTGGACAATGACATGTTACACAGAGATAATGTGTTACACTGCTTTAATGAGTTGAAATAGATGCAGCACAATCCATGAAAGGAATGTTTCAGATACTAAAAGAAAGAAATGTGCCGTTATCAAATGTCCGTGCTGCACTTTGAGGATGTTCAGGTCCGGTTCATGACTGAAGAGGCAGTCGGTGTCAGTTACCAGCCATAAGCTCGGGTCCACACAGCTTTCTTCTTGAATTCAACGGAGGACTTCAGACTGAGGAGAGCAGCTGGAACGAGAGCAGACAGTTAATGGTTCTGYACACACTGCTGCTGATGCTGAGGAAAACATGAAGAAATGACTGTTTGCACTGAAAATGTTTTCATTATTTCACCCTGTCTTCAGAGTTAAATCTCTCTTACTGTTYAGCTGCTTTACAGCCTCACATTTAAATGGACTTTAAATGAATCATAAGAAATGGATACAGATGCTCCACCTTCATAGTCCATTATTCATCGAGACTCAGACTGGTTTCCTTCAAGAACTCCTCAAGACACAGCTCTGATAGATTTGTTTAACTCTGTCCGGGCTGATGAAAAATGCCAAATCTGAGTCAAATATGTCTAAAAATGGCAGAGTTATGGTCAATTTTGCATTTTAGCTATGGTGGCCATCTTGGATTTTTGATTTGGCTTCAGTAGGTGATGGAGATCCTTCTTAGCTACCACCACACCAAAGTTTAGCTAAAAGTATTTTAAAATGGCTGAGTTAATGCAGTTTCAAATTAGCTACGGCGGCCATCTTGCATTTTTATTTAGCGTTCAGGATGTGTCAAAGATTGTTCTTGGCTACTATTATACCAGTTTTCAGCTTTGTAACACTTAAAATGGCTGAATTAGAATATTTTTCAAAAGAAAAATTAGCACTAGTGATTAGCTTAAACTTCTGTTCAGCGTTCAGAACGTGTTGAGTTAGCTCTCAGCTACTACCCCACCAAATTTCAGCTTTGTATGTCTTAAAACTGCTGAGAAATCTGGCACCCGCTTCGGATGTTATCAGTTCATTAAATGGACGTTAKCAGCGGTTATCAGTCCCACAGAATGGCTTCAGACTGTCAGCAGGTTATTATGAGGCATAAAGCCACTAAGGTTATTTATGCAATCTGGTTATCTGGTTGTTTCTATATAAACATAAAAACAGCATTTTAATAATAACTAAAGGTGAGATATACTTTATTATGGTATAGTATTTAAATGTATGCCTGAGAAACACATAATATTGCCCATTTAATGGACTGATAACATCTGAACCGGCTGAATCTGGGTGCCATGTTGAATTACAGAAAACCTTAAGGGCTTCGCATTGCCTTCCCCTGCTCTCTCATTCATTTTATATGGCAAGCCCCAATAAGCTGGTTTTAAGAGGCGTTGAAAACTTTTGTAATACTCTCTAATAAATGATGTGAGCCAAGTAGATTGTTTGTGTCATTCACCTTTAGCTGTGCTGATGGTTGAGGCTGACAGATTGTGTTCAGGACCTTCTGTTATGTTGAGGAGCCAATCTATAAACTGAGACACAAACACAAAACTGATAAGTATAAACTGTGATTAAAGACGGACTCTATGTGTGTTTAATCCAGTATCTGTGGAGACACGCCTGCTTTARCCACAGCTGTTCCTTCCAGACCGGTCTGGACTGGGAACCGGGCTTCATATCCACACAAACACTGACCTTATGCGTCTGGCTGCTCCACGGCTCTTTGTCCAGCAGCAGCGGCAGGCTGTGGCACACTCCCAGCATGCACTGTGGCAGAGCCTGCTCGGTGAGTGGACCTTTCCCGTACAGACCRTGTGTGAGCGTCGGAGGCCTAGGGCCTGTTTTCCATGGGAACCACYGGGCCCTGATGCCAAGGAGGAGGGGCATGAAGTGGTCCCCCCAGGAAACAACAGCAGCTGCAAAGAGCTGGAACAGGAAGTCTGTGGCCTGCAGACACAACCAGAAACACTCAGTGAGAGTTTGACCAGACGAGTAAAACAAGATCACAATTTATAGTTTGTTTTTTCTTCATTCCAAAGCAGAAGCAAACATGTTGGGTCTGAACACAGCATTASAGGAAAGAGATCTGACACCTAATGGGTTTATTTTTTTGGTTCTGGTAAAGAAACTGTTCATTTTTATATGATTTTTATGATTTATTTTTCCTGAGTTTATCCATTGCCTGTGGAGACATGAAGTGAATCATGTCAGTCTTTATTCAGCTGAATGAGTCATTCCAAGGATCTGCAGAACGTCATGAGGAGTCGTTGTGGTGGAACAAGACAAACATGTAGAAATGCTGAGTCACTGCTCACATTAAACAGAACCGACGTGCAAGAATACCAGAACCGTACCAGTTTGGTGTCTCCACAGGTGACAGGAGCTGCACCATAGGCAACGTTCCTGATGTGGCCCATCAGCTCCAGGAGCCACTCGCATCGTTTGGACACACCTGGACAGAAGGACACGCAGAGCTCAGTGTGTGAATGTGTGTTTTCACTTCAGGGACACATTTCAGTGAGCAGCTAGTGTTCTGAATCCATTCTTTTATCAGAAATGTCGTATTTTAATAATGAGACAAATTAATCAGAAACACTAGTGCCATAATAWTAAGCTTTGCAAATGATTGCATTCTGTTTTTATTTCTGTGTTATTTTACTATTTTACAACTGGAGTTGTGTGTGCAGCTGTTATTAAACAGTAAAAACACTTAAAGGAATATTTTTGCTGTTTTAAAGTGGTGTTTGGTTTTATTTCAACAGAAATACCGTATTAGAAAATCTCTGCAGGATGTGGCCCTCCACCACCACGCYGCACTAAGTGCTGTTGCTTCATTCTGCAGTTATTTCTGTTGCAAAATGCAGAAGAATTTCATATAAATAAGAACTTAATGTGAAACTGACAGCAGTGTCAAGGTTTAGAAAAAAGGATAAACTGCTATAAATTTCAGAAGAGAGCAGTACTCTGCTGTGATGATGGTTTGATCCATGGAGGTTCTATAGAACAGTTGGAGTGAGTTTTGACCATGTGATCTACTGTAGAAACTGCTGATCTCAGCAGAACAGAGAGTCTGGATTTACTGTACATTACTGTACATGTTGGAAACAGAGGATAAAAAGGACTGATGATGTAGAAATCATAAAACTAATAATAATAATAACATGATTACTAGTGTTTTAGTGTATATAATCTAATGTTTATWAACTGTCAGAAAGCTGTGAGTTATGGACAAACCAACAGAATAGAAACAAGAAAACATCTCATTTCACAAGTAAACAGATTTTATTTTATTTACCTCAATGTGGATGTGATCTGACCAGATAAACAATATTGCAGCAATTAAATAAGCTTATAAAGTCGATGTAATCACTGCTATTTATTGAACTGGTTAGCAGATGTTAGCTTGTGGAGCAAATAGAGTGTAGCACTGCTGAATGATGCAACAATTTAACACAAACTATTAAATGTTACAGCCGGCATTCCCTCTGATTTATGTAATATTTACGCAGTGTTAGTTTATTTTTGAATATTTTTAGGTTTCTCTTAGACAAACCTGACATCTAASCCTATTTAATCATTTAATTGTCGTTTTTTCTCCCTCTCTGCAGGTTGTGTCTCATGAAAAAAAAAGTCTGATGTAATTTTAAATCAGAGAAACACCTACATCCACTCAAAAGTATTTTGTATTTTAATTGTGGGTAAACAGATAAACAGCTTTTTGGATCTTATTACTAATTTAATTTGGAGTAATAATCCTGCAATGACACTCCAGATTTACAAATTAACATACAAACAGAGGACTTCATGACCACAGCTCAGTGGTAGCTCAGTAATTCACATACAGTCACCATGGATTAGGTTAAAATCAGTCCTATCTTCTTGGCAAAAAGTCCCAGTTTTATTTGTTCTGTTTTCCTCAGTTTTCCGTGTTCTGTTTGCTCTAAATACATTTTTAAACAGAATATCTCTAAGTTTTGCTGAACAATATTTCTGCAGTTTATGAGCTCAAGTTAGGTCCATGTTTGTATCAGTGCACTAAAACTAACAGAAAGTGTCCATAGGGTGAAATTTCTAACGTCCCAATGACAGTCTATTCAGAGGAGCTGATAGTACAGATTATTGCCAACAGAGGGAGTAAATGTTATATATTAATATGATAAATCCATTGACCAACACAGGGTGTCAGACTGTACCGCCCTATGACTGTTAATAAGTAAAAAACTGAGAATGAATCACTGATACCCATTCTAAATTACATTTAAAATTGCCAAAATAGTTGAAAAACACCAAACAAGTAAATGAGCGACGCACATTGTTTATTAGTTAGAACTAATTTAAAAGTAGCAAAATATTAGTTACAAGTTAAAAACAGAAGAATGATAGTTAAAGCTAGCAAAAAAAAGTAAAAGTAGCAGAACAGTAGCTGTGGTTTGCTAAGCAAGCTAAATGCTAAAGTATCAAAAGGCTAGATAAACGCTAAAAATGGAAGAATGATAGCTAACATTAGCAAAAGAAAATAAAATAGATCACATACTCTGAAGCAGATTACATGAGAACAATATAAAGAAGAGATCTTAATATAATTTGATGTGAAAAATATTTGTGAATTAAGTTAAATATTTAAAAAACTAAAGGATAACACCTGTCTCATGAGTGAGCTGAATGTTTGGATGTACAATGATGTAGCTAAGAGTATAAAGTATGCAGAAATATTCTCAATATGATGACAGTATATTCACAGTAAATGAGGAAACAGTGTGTGTGTGTGTGTGTGTGTGTGTGTGTGTGTGTGTGTGTGTGTGTGTGTGTGTGTG
>NW_013952679.1:192803-194877 GCF_001266775.1 Austrofundulus limnaeus | reverse complement strand
GGGCAATTTTAAGACAAAACACCTATCTTTGGGGACAACTGGTGCATTTGGGGACAAAAGTCGAGTCCCCATTTAATTTAAATACCATTGGTGGGTTGGGTTTAGGACCAAGGTGTGAACTGAGTTTAGGTTAGTTTTAGGGTCAGGTAGGTACCTGTGAGGTTAGCCTTAGGGTTTGTGGTCAGGGTTAGGCTGTAGAAATGTAATAGAAGTCAATGGAATGTCCCCAAATGGATAGCTGTGCAAACCTGTGTGTGTCTAACCTGTGTTGGAGCTGGAAGCCAGGCGGCACTGATAAAAAGCCTGCAGGAGGAGCCATCCCACTCTGTGGCTCGACCAACCACGGACCACCCCAGCTATGACATCATTGAGACTGAGGAGGGGGACTCTGCCCTGGGAGGTCAGATAGGCCAGAACAAAGCAGGTCTTCTCCATGTTCACCTGGATGATCCACCACAAAGTTAAAAYAACACCTGTCAAATGGCTTTTATTTGTATTATTTCACTTCAGTTTATGCAGGAACAAGCAGATAAATATGCAGCAACATATTTCTCAGCTGTTTCAGGACACTGTACCTCAGAAACCCGAGTGATCCTGTCGATCTCAGTATCAGACAGCTCAGACACACACCTGGTGACGCCCTCATATAACTCCACCTCATTATCCTGCAATAAACACACTCAGAGTCAGTACAGCTCTAACCAACACCTGCACACAACTAAATCAGCTAAAAGCATCCTTCACTCAAATTCATGTTTACCACTCTTTGAAAAATAAACACATTGTAAATATGAAGTATTTTTTTCCTAAGAGGCCGAGCAGCATGACAAGAACTCAGTGAAGCTGCAGCTTCAGGAACATTTTCTGGCTGACAGATTGTTGTTATCTTTAATTTATTAACTTTCCTGTTCTCTTTATTAACATTTCAAGTTGCAAAGTCAGCATTACAAAACTGTTTGATTATCTTTCCTGTTCAGGTCCGGTCTGTCTGCTCCGAGCTGATAATTTAGCTTTCAATTTTAGTCTCACTAATGGTTTTTTAAACAAAGTATTTCCACTGTTGGACGCAGCAGGGTTAGCTGCAGATAAATGAGCTAAAACCAGCAGAACGTGTCCAGCAGGCAGAATATCTGACACCTGAATCAGACTTTTATCTGAGCTGCTGCTTTAATAAATGGAATAAATCCATTGATGAACACAAAGAGCTGGCCTGTTCCACCTCAGAGTTGTTAATGAGTGAGAATAAATTACAATACATAGTAAACAAGTAATTATATTTTATTTAGAGGAACTATTTTGTGTGATGATTACATGGTTTAAGGTAGAGCTTTGTCCCACCTGCTCTTATGGACCGGTCTTGTTGGTTCCCCTAACACAGGGAGGGGTAATCTYAGTTACATAAGTGGGACAAAATTCAAAACTTGGTCCAAGCCAAGGGCCAATTTCTTTCAATATTTATTGAAAACATGTTACATAACAAATTATTCTTATAGAAATACAAATTACCTTTTCCAAATTATGTTTTTGTAGAATTGAGGTTGTACATAGAAAAATATTTTATTTAGAAAAAAGTATCTGCCTTAAAATTTCTTAGATATCAGTTTTATTGCAATCCAGCAAATTAGTTAAAAAAGAAAAGCCTTACTAAAAYTCCAATAATTTGACTTTAAAACTAGATACCACATAGGCAAGGCCGGATTAACCATATGGGCAATTGGGCAATTGCCCAGGGGCCCACGGTCTCTAAAGGGCCCTGGGCAGTGAAGGCACGGACATAATGGATGGGGGATATGCGTGAGACATGTCTCCCTGAGTCCCCGCACTTCCTGCATCTGTGCTCTATGTCCGGTTATGTCCCCGCACTTTTCTCAGCCGTAACAGCTGTTTTATCCATTATTAACATATGGTGATGCGTTTTCCTGAGCCGTCTTTGAACGCACCATAAGCGTGCGCGAGCTGGTCCTGCAGATGACGGATAGGAGACTTCTTCTGACCACCTGTCTTCTGAGCAGAGCCTCGCGGTGTAAAGAGCAACTAAAACTTCCCACAGTTTTAACCAAACAAACCATGTAAG
>NW_013952679.1:182503-186024 GCF_001266775.1 Austrofundulus limnaeus | reverse complement strand
GACAAAGAAGCAGCCGAACTAGCAATCCTTAACAACTTTTTCATTTTTACACCAGGAGCTAAAGGTCTGTTTCATGAAATCACATCCCCAGGAATCGGCGGTTGTAGAATTAAGTTGTAAAAGAGTTCATACACCACTAGTTGGCAGTGTTGTGTACATATTGTACATGAATTGTTGCCGGCTTGTAAGTGTCAAATTAAACTTGCGCTTTAAAATTAGCTTCCGCTACTTTTCTATGACGTAAGTGCTTTTGAAGTTGCGGACCTAAATATTTTCATAAGCGCTTTAGAAATTGTGGAGCTAAATTTTGGATTAGCGCAGCCCACCACTGCACATAGAGGTAGCGTATATTAGTCTCAGCTTTCAACATCTGGATGTGTAGACTGTACCTGGATCTGGTTGGGTAGGAGGTTGAAGATCTTCTCAGTGGTGGAGCAGAGAACGCTCCAGCAGTGAYTGGGGGGGTTTGGGAGAGCCATGGCCTGAGCAAGACCCTGCAGTAGAGAGTGGCACAGAGACAGTCGCTGGGGTCGGAGGTCATCATGGAACTGCTGCAGGCCTAACGTCTCCACATAAAGCTGGAGCTTGTCCTCAGCCACATGCTTCATCCACAAGCCCAGGGTCTCATACAGGTGGGCTCGAGTCTGGAGCTGCAAAGAGAACGCTTGTAAGGAGTCTTTATCTTCAGTCAACCTTGAACCAAATCTGTTAGAACTCCATTTCTCACCATGAGATAATCCAAGACTATACAACTAGCKAGGATTTGCCTTTAAAAGTTTTTGTTATGGATTATTAAAAATCTTTTAACTTATCTAGGATCAAAGACCAGGAACAGAGTCCAACAAAATACAACAAGCAGACGTTTGGGCTGAGGACACGGACGCAGCTCTTGCTTTGGTTCTCCATGGATTAGATAAAGCTCTAAAAGCAACCCTGGGATCTGCAGACATGGGTTACTTACACTGAGACTGTGCACAAGAGGGGGGGCCAGCCATGAGCCCAGGAAGAGGGAAGCACTTTGAGAAGACTGAGCCTGAGAGACTGCTAACACTACACACTGATGCTGTACATCCTCTCCTGYCAAAGACAAACAGACCATGTTACAGTCCTGCAGGTAACCCTGTTGTACAAAGAGACAAGTTCTTACCAAAGCTGAGTCTCATTAAAGGGGACAGGACAGCACTCCAGTTCACTGGAGGAAACTGGAAGCTGAGTCCAACTGAAGCCAGTGAGGCCAAAGCCGWCTTAACCAGGGMAGGATGGGAGAACTCTGGACCTAGGTGCAAAAGGGGAGGAATGCTTAGCTTTGATATGTTTTTTTAACAACACTGTACTTCTCAGGGGTTCAGGCCCACAAACCTTTTCTCCCAGCTTCTGTGATGAAGTCCATGATGGATCTGATAACACTCTTCTCTGAGAGGTAAGTGAAATCTTGAGGAACTGAATGGATAAAAAGTGTGGGAATAGGAGGCAGAGCTTTCAGTTATCCAGCTCCTCTTGAAGCTTGACATGGTGTTTAGTGGAGTTAKGGTTAGGTATAATGTCAAATTAAATTTACATGGAGTTGAAATTGAAAGAGTACTTGGGAATAATCATTGATAAAAAAAAACTATCTTGGAGGTCACAAATAGAGTATATCAGCCAAAAAATATCAAAATCTGTTGCAATTATTTTTAAAACCAAAGAATTGTAAAATAGAAGTTGTCTGCATGCACTTTATTTTTCACTTGTAGTGCCATATATGTCCTATTGTGTAGAGGTTTGGGGTAATGTTTATAAAACCAATATAGATCCAATACTTAAACTTCAAAAAAGAGTAATTAGATCAATAAATGATGCTGAGTTTTTTGATTCCACAAACCCACTATTCTTAAAGTCTTCTGCTTTAAAATTTAGTGATACAGTGTATTTAAGAACACTGGAGTTACTATAACGAGTAAGAATAAAAAGTCTTCCTGATGGCATTCAAAGATTTTTTTAAGTTACAGGAAAAATAATTACAATTTAAGGGGGTTCTTTATTTTTGAAGTACATAAAGTAAGAACAAATATCAAATACAGATTTGTTTCAGTATTGGGTGTTAAATTGTGGAATAATTTAAGTGATGAAATTAAGATTAGTAACTCTCTTTTAAGTTTCAAAAAGTTAAAAAGTAAATTAATTATGAATTATGAATTATGGATTGTAGTAGTCGGTTGTGATGGTAATACAGTATATTACATTTTTTTGCATGTACGGACAGTAATAATAATAATGATATTGTTGATAAAAAAAGGTATTAATGATTTGTATTTTGTGTATATGAAATGGTGCAAATAACCATGATGTAGTTGAAGTATATGTGTGTCGGTCGGTCGGTCGACTGAAGACTTTCTTTTTTTAAGCCACTGCTCCTCCACATCGAGAGGAGCCAGTTGAGGTGGTTCATCTGGTTATGATGCCTCCTGGACACCTCCCTGGTGAGGTGTTCCGGTCACGTCCCACTGGGAGGAGGCCCAGAGGTAGACCCAGGACACCCTTGAGGGACTATGTTTCTCAGCAGGCCTGGGAACACCTTGGGATTCCCCCGGATGAGCTGGTCCAAGTGGCTGAGGAGAGGGAAGTCTGGGTCTCTCTGCTTAGACTGCTGCCCCCATGACCCAACCACAGATAAGAGGAAAAAAACGGACGGGCTTCCTTTTTGATAAATTCTATAGTTAGGTTTAGGTTTCCTGAGTTATTCCATAGTTCTGCTGCTTTAGACTTAGACTGCTGGAGGACAAACTCAGCACATTTCCCACTCTGCTGCTGTCTTTAGTCTCTCTCCTCTACTTGAGCTGCCATCAACCTGTGTTTATTTTTTTTTGTGTTTCTTCCTGTGGAAACTTCACCAACTCTTGTTTGAGTCTCTCTTCTGTTCTCTAAAACTCAGTGGTGTGCCGTCAGGGCCAGCAAAGCCTTATCTGCTGGCCTAAACACAATCAGAATCACTACATAATAGAATATTTTATATTTATTATAATAGTTATTAATATTATTATAAGGGTATAACTATTTTTGAAATATCTGTTCTCTTTGTTTCATAGTTTTTCTCCTGGCTGCGCAGCTTCCAGTAGCTTGTATTTGTTTAGAGGTTTTAGCCAATCATATTTCAATCATCATCTGTTGCTAGGGACCACAAATCTGCCTCAGGCTTTCAGAACGAGTAGCGAAGGCACCTGGAGGGTGAAACACACGGCAGTGATACTGTTGCTTTGACCAATCAGATGCTGAGTTGAAGACCTCAGGGCCTGCTAGCTGGCCTCGGACTGCGTCAATGTTTTCTCATCGTTTGATTGGCTGATCAGAGAGCAGGAGTCAGAACCGGGAAACTAGATTTCTGTAGTTACGGCAAAGGCTGGTTCACCCCAAAGATCTGGTAACCCGGCACAAACAGAGCAGTGTTGTATATGCTGTTAAGTGCCAGGAGGACTGTGACCAGTTATACATCGGGGAAACAAAGCAACCACTGTTCAAAAGAATGTCCCAACACAGACGAGCTA
>NW_013952679.1:179263-182451 GCF_001266775.1 Austrofundulus limnaeus | reverse complement strand
ACCTGATGCATCTCAGTAATCCAGGTAAAAAAATCAAAAAGAAAAAAATTGTATAGGTCTTCTGGACGGGTTCTTCTTTAATGAAACGTTTCGTCTCTCCTCCAAGAGACTTCTTCAGTCTGAGAGTTTCAGGCAAAATTCAGGCTTTTAAGCACTGCCTCCCTCCTACAGTGCTGTTATTGCCAGTATCACTCCACCCCGTTAACAATAGGTGTATCAGTCACATGGAGGCAGTGCTTAAAAGCCTGAATTTTGCCTGAAACTCTCAGACTGAAGAAGTCTCTTGGAGGAGAGACGAAACGTTTCATTAAAGAAGAACCCGTCCAGAAGACCTATACAATTTTTTTCTTTTTGATTTTTTACCTGGATTACTGAGACGCATCAGGATAGATTTCTGTAGCGTCTTATAAGCTAAATGCTGAGCAGACATTCTCAGCATTACAGAAAATTAAAACATATAACAAAATACAGAACAGAACAGACTGGACTTTCAGTGTTAGCTTCATGGTGGTGATAGAAAAGGACTTATTGTTGAAACGAAACGCCATGAGGACCTGTATGACAGAGGAGCTGGATTTTTCTTGAGGAATAAAAGGAGGATGGAGTTTTTAAACGGATAATAAAAAGTTTCGGAGAGTAAAATATATTTTATTTAAAAGTTTTAAATGCACAGCTCACCACTGCTAAAACTCCAACCAGCYGAGGTGGATGTTCAACCATCCAGAGCCTGATTCTGGTTCTGTTGGGGATTTCCTCCTGTGTTCCACTGTCACCTTTGTCATGCTCAGGATGGAGGATTACAATGAAAGGAAAATTTTACCTAATCTGACGGTTTCTTTGGATAATGTTTACTAATTGATTTCACAATGTACTGTTTGTGTATTGTATTAAAATTGGAAGGAACTGATTGTAACTTGATTTAAAAGTGGATGCATCTGTAACAGATTTATTAACTGAACGTGTTTCTTGTTTTGTRTAGTTTCCTGACTTTTCTGTGAACTGGTGCTGTATAAATTTAAATAAATTGTAAACTCGTTCACTCACTGTATCGTAGACTAAATGGTGGACAAGAGGAAAATTTGAACACAGCATAAACAGAATTCTGCTGCCAAAGAAAGAAGACAGATCTTTTTAAAGGAAATATAAAACCCACATATAACTAAATATGAAAATATGACAGTATTATTTATTGTGGCAAGTGGTGAAAAGAGGCCAGGGCACAGAAATGAATTGTTCTTACCTGCTGTGTGACTGTGACTGGTGGATACATGGGCCAGATACAAATGGCCAACCAAACAGGCACTGTTAGACTGCAAACCAATGGCTCCAGAAAAGGTGATAATCTGCAACAGAGAACCAAAAGACCAGTGTTAGGCTGCAGACTGTATGTAAATGCAAAAAAAAAACCCCATCATAAATTATACCCTGTCATAAGAAGTCATTAACGCTTAAGAACCAGAAAAGGCGAAGCTTCGTAAGAAAAAAAAAACTAGAGTAGCTAATATTGAAAGCTAAGTGCTACCTGTGAGATGGCCCGAATCACCTCGTTCAGTCTGCTCTGCTGCTGGGAGGAAAGCTCCAGCTCATCTTTCAACTGCAACAACAAAACACTCTTCAGGATAAAAGGCTTGATTAGATTAGATTTGTTCCCTAGCAGGAGGTCACAATTTCCCTAAAAACGTCAACAATGTTGCTGATGAAGACCACGACTGGTGGATGCAGTGTTGATGAGCACCAGTTTTTACCTGGATGAGGTACCTCTCTGATCCCACTAAAGCCACCAGACCGTTGGCAGCAGCCAGTCGCTGCATTGTGGGACAGCCCTGAAACACAAAGACAAATCAAAGACCAAGATGTTAAACTCACTGTCGACTGTCAACAACCTTTGTTCTGAAGTTCCAATAAACAAAGCATGTGTGGCACCTCTGCTAGCAGGATTTTGATCCAAGCAGCCAGCAGACGTGGGTGGAGGTCCTCCGCTTTACCATGACCTGACATGGACAGTCCGTGGACGATTAACCCCAGAGCTAGAGAAAAGCCTGGAGTCTGGAGACATTAACTAGACTTTAGAAGGTCTTAAAAATAACAATCTAGAACTTACAATGATCAGTTTTACATGAAGATACACTGCCCGGCCAAAAAAAAGTGTCCACCTGGCTTTAATTAATGCTGCGTTCCAGTAGTCCAGGGAAGTGGTAATTTCCCTGTTCCCATTGGTAGATTTAAACTGGAACGCCCCCTCCAGTGGTAATAATCCACCCGTATAGTGAAAGAAATGTGACTGCCCCCAGTTTCGATTTCCTGATGGTGGCTACTGGCAGCTTTAGAAAGTTAACTTCGTAACATTTACTGTTATTTATCTTACTTAATTTTTTGTGAATGTTTAATCACTCGCACAAGTAGTRTGTTTTCTGTCCAATATTAAAATCAATGTTTATTTGCATGACGTACAKAGTAGAACTCTCTTTTTGTCAGTGTTTATATTGTAGCAGTGTTGWAGCTAGGTTAGCGGCAGCAATCTAATCGCCTGTCAGCTAAYTGGAATGCAGTTGCACATGGTTTGTTGGGAAATGACGACACTACTATTTACCAGTTCTGGGAATAGGATGTAAATGGAACGCAGCATAAGTCCTATGATGTGGGGTTGCTGCAGTTGGTCAGGTCTAGGTTCAGCAACAGTATGAGCTCAAAGAATGAGGTCAGCTGACTACCTGAATATACTGAATGACCAGGTTATTCCATCCTTCCCTGACGGCATGGCCATATTCCAAGACGACAATGCCAGGATTCATGGGGCTCTTACTGTGAAGGAGTGGTTCAGGGAGCACGAGCCATCATTTTTACACATGGATTGGCTCCACAGAGTCCATGGAGAATCTTTGGGATGTGCTAGAGAAGGCTTTGTGCAGCGGTCAGACTTTAACATCATTAATGTAAGATCTTGGTGAAAAATTAATGCAACAATGGATGGAAATGAATCTTGTGACATTGCAGAAGCTTATTGAAACAACGCCACAGAGAATGCATGTCGTAATCAAAGCTAAAGGCGGTCCAACAAAATATTAGTGTGACCTTTATTTTATTTATTTGTTTGTTTGTTTGTTTGTTTGTTTGTTTGTTTGTTTGTTTGTTTGTTTGTTTGTTTAATTTTTTTGTGGCAACTTTGAATTTTTGGCCAAGTCGTGTAA
>NW_013952679.1:168211-173020 GCF_001266775.1 Austrofundulus limnaeus | reverse complement strand
CCTTTGAGGAAATGTATTTTCAGATGCCAAGTAAACTGCATCACAGCGCACACGCGAAACAACGCTCCCAGACCGAAACTCACGGGACAGAAGTGGAAGGTGGTTCTAAAAGAGACAGAGGCCAATTTCAAGGCGTTTAGAAGAGGAAGTGATGAGAAGATAAGTTTATTTTCTATTTAAACATAAAAACAGCATTTTAATAACAGCTAAAGGTGACATAGATACTTTATTATGGTATAGTATTTAAATATATGCCTGTGAAACACATAATATTGCCCCTTTAAAATAGTCAGTAGAGGGTCTGAAAACTTGCTAAATATAGTGAATAATTAGCTAAATTGACACCGCTGTGTTCCGCACTCTACCAGCTCAGCCCCAAAACAAAACAAACAAACAAAAAAAAAGTCCGGTCACGACGGTGCTGATCTACCCACAAAYGARCTGTGGAGACACACCTCCACCTCCACCTGTGAGCAGAACCAAACAGTCATATTTGACAGTGCAGGGGGGTCCAGGGACTCCAATGCTCAGCGGGTTCTGCTATRARCTCCTTCCTGGTTTCAAGCACTGCGAGAAGGATCAGTCCTCACATAACACTCAGCTGCAGACCACCTGCTGCTGAYTCATCCATGATGTGATGTAAATGTAACATTATCTATGGGCCAGAGGTTCTCAAACTGGGGYCCCAGGACCCCCAGGGGTCTGCGAGAGGTATCTTGGGGGTCCTCAAAAAATTACACTAAATTGTTACTTTTGGTTTTTATTTTTAAAAATGCGTGGAGAACAATGGGCCTCACGCAAGAACCGTTCGTACACACAGATTTGGTCTTAAGTTGTGCGTACGAGTGATTTAGGAGAATTTGTGGCATTCACCAATGTTTTCATATTCTACGATTTTTTTCAGATACGAACAAAATTCACGAGTGGTCCAGACCTGTCGTATATTTTACGAGCAGTCAGTCTGCTGTNAAACAAAAAATAAAAAACAATAAAAAGACATACAATAAACAGCAAAATAAAAACCTCCTTCTCAGAATCGCCACCTTAATGTGGCAGAAGGGTTTGAGTAACCTGGTGATCCTGGGGACTATGTTGTCTGAGGAATCAACCCTTGCTAGAGTGTCCCGTGGTAAACAGAAGTCAGGGGAGAGGTCAGTATAAGAGTGATTCAAAACTTTATGATGGACAGACGACATCTGCAGCAAGAAACCAAGGGGGTTTCCTCTCTTGTGGCTTTGTGCTGCAGGAGGGAAGGTTCTGACTGCTGTKGGGCTTATGCACCAAACATTAGTTCAGATTACCCAGCCTTTTTGGAGTCCTTGGATGGTGTCCTGAAAGGGGTGCCGTCTGGAATTGGGTGAGTGTGAGGTACATCCTCCCTGATCTAAACCTGAATAGTGTTGTGTTATTGGACTTCTGTGCTAAGCACAGGTTGTCCATAATAGACACCATGTTTGAGCATGGGATGGTCCATAAGTGTACTTGGTACCAGACCACCTTAAGCCAAAGGTCAATGATCGATTTTGTAATCGTGTCATTTGACCTGCAGCCCTATGTCTTGGACACTCTGTGGACCAGCCTGGACCCCAGGACAACTAAAGATCTGCTGGTGAAAATTCTCAGTCATCCAGGTCATGATCAATAAAAAAAGGTTAAAAAACAAAAACAATTGGAATTCTACTCTGACGATGAAAACATTTTTAATCAATTAGAGCTGAAAGGCCTATGGTGAGTAGTAAATAGTTTTATGAAGTTTAAAAAAAATCTAATTATGAAAGATAAAAACTGTCATTTTCTGGTCAAGGGTATTGTTAAGGATGAAACGGTAAAGTTAATTAAAACAATTAATGATAAATCTTGTGGATTAGATAATATGGATGGAAGGCTGCTTAAGACCTCCTCCAACCTTAATAGATAAAACTTTGTAATTTTTTAAAATTTGTGTTTTGTTGAATCGATTTCCTGATTCATGGAAAACGTTTAAAGTTATTTCGTTGTTAAAAAATTCTTAAGAACCACTGACAGGACAAAACAGCAGAACTATAAGTATCTTACCTATCCTGAGTAAACTGTTGAAAGGATTTGCATTTAAACACATTCAGCATTACTTTAACATATACTGCATTAACTCTGATATCCAACATGCTTATAAATGTTACTCTACATGTATGGCACTGGCAGCTCTGACTGATGATTGGTTAGAACAGATTGATAGAAAACAGTTGGTAGGTGTTGTGTTTCTTGATTTCAGTTCTGCCTTTGATATTGTTGAAAATGAAGTGTTACTTATGAAAGGATCTGCCTACGGCCTTGATAAAGCAGCTTTTAACTTTATGTATAATTATTTATGTAATAGAAAACAATGTGCTATGTGGTTTCTGTTCCAATGTTGAGACTCTTCAATGTGGAATTCCACAAGGCAGCTGCCTGGGTCCTCTGTTTTTTAGTATTTATGTAAATGACATGCCATAAGCATTAGGTAAGGCATCCATTATTGAATTTGCAGATGATACAACAATATATGTATCATCTAACAGCCTGGGTTAGGTAAATGAGATGTTACAGCAGAAACTACTGTGTTGTTGAGTGGGTAACAGAGAACAGGTTAAAACTAAATGTGTCAAAAACAAAGCTGATACTTTGTTTTTGGGTTACTGGGCGCTAAATATTCTATTAGACAAACTCCATTGTYTTATTTATTATTTATTAATCATTTATTTACCCAGGCAAATCCTAATGAGATCACTAATCACTTTTGCAACGGAGGCCTGGACCTGAAGGCTTGACCTGTTGGTCATGTTTTTGTTCTGTAAGAGGAAACCGGAGAAAACCCACACTAGCACGAGGAGAACATGCAAACTCCATACAGGACCTTCCTGTTGTGAGACATCAGTGCTAACCACTCAGCCGTCAGCTGCCAGTGTTAGATATTTATTTAAACAGACAACACATAGAACAGGTTAAAGAAGCTAAACTGCTGGGAGTTATAACTGATCAAGTAATATCATGCTCCACACACATTTACGTAAGATAGTGACTAAACTTAGTAGAAATATTTCAATAATTCCATGTATACATATTTTATGTCTCCTGAAATAAGAAAATTGGTAACATAGTCTATAGTTTTGTGTCACCTTGATTACTGACCTGCTGCTTCAAAAACAGATCTGGACAAACTGCAGATAGTTCAAAACAAAGCTGCAGGATTAGCACTTGGACATAATTATTGGAACTAATGTTATTTCATGCATCAAAGACTGTTATGGATGAAGGTCGAATGCAAATTTTGAGTGAACTTTTAAAATGTCGCAGAAAAAAAAAGAATAAATGCATGTCAGACGTGTTTCCATCAACTGGCTTGGAATAAATCAACCAGGCTACACAAACTGTAATCATGTCAGACTTATTTTAAACATGTCTGTAGTAAACAGGAAGTAAAGTCACAAACTCACAGGGACACATCTCAGGACAACGGAGGGACGTTATCAGGAACCTGTTGCTACTATCAGGAAAGTTGTGATTATTCTGTCATATCAACTTGTATTGGTGATGTTACTGCTGTCTGGAGACGTAGAGAAAGAAATGTGATTCTCTTCACATTATGGAGAAGGAGGAGGGTCCAGCTGCAAGTCACTACAATTATTGGAGAGTGGGAACAGCTGACTGAGGTAAATGTTTACTACGTCAGAACTTATTCAGCAAATCTGTTTCCATCTCCCAGTTTCATTCTCTTTTTCGAAAAATCAAAAAAAAAAAAAAACCCACCTCAAGCAAGCATAACAATTTTTTTGTGAAACTGAGGAAGTCTTTGTGAATTTTGCTGTTTCCATTCACCTTTTTCTAATGCAACACTTCAAAATGCTCATAAAAGAATCCTCATGTAAACACTGCTRGTGTGAGTCGGTCCTGACCTGCTGGCTCTCCTCGGTCAGGGTGCGCAGAGAGTTCATGATCTCCTCAGCTTTAGATGCATCGATCAGACCTGCGCTGAAGGCAGACACGCTCACACATGCTACAGAGTACGACAACACCTGGACACAGAGAAAAACAGGAGATTGTTCACAACAAGTTACACACAATTCTGAAACTTCACAGGTTCAAAAAAAATCTAAAATAGTTACAGTATGTGATCCCTACAGTTTACCAGATTTGTTCTGACTCACTCTGCTGTTGTCTTTAGTCTCTCTCCTCTACGTTTGTTATAATTACTTCTATCAATAACATCTTTTCTTTGTCTCTCTTCCAGAGGAAAATACACCTGGACCAGTTCTTCTGTGCTTCTCCATGCCTCTTTTCTGTCCCCAGACCCAGCAGGTCGAGGCAGATGGACACCTGTCCTGAGCCTGGTTCTGGTTCTGCTGGAGGTTTCTTGCTGTTAAACCGGAGTTTTTCCTCTCCACTGTTACCAATGTGCTGCTCAGGAGGGGAGACAGTGATGAAGTGAAGATTCAACACAATCTGCTGGCTTTTTTAGATTGTTTTTGTACAGAGACCGGAGACAATATGYGTCTCAGGCCCGCCTCTGTCAAACTGACACTTGAGCTGGAATGACAGAAGGATGTGAGCAGTCTGGAGCAAGGTGGCCCAGTACTCATACTCCTCATAAAMCTGTCTGCGCTCAAGTTTCATCAGCTGTGAGCTATGGGCAATTCATTTACACTACATTATTATGAGATCAATCTTGTGCCAGCAGGAATTGAATTTGAATTTCTGAATTTGAATTTGAATGCATTGGTTTGAAAATGAATTTTACTAAATTGAAACTGAATTTAATGATTTGAAACTGAATTTAAAGTTTAGAATTTGAAT
>NW_013952679.1:164484-165721 GCF_001266775.1 Austrofundulus limnaeus | reverse complement strand
ATCTCATACATTACCCACAATGCTCTGTAGTGCTACTGCAGGGGTCATTTAGGGGATCAGGTGAAGTAAATAATGAAAATGTAAATCAGCTTAGGCAGTAACATCGTTTAGACTCTTTTAGCAAGAAAACACTGAAGAACTGTCAACAGAACMTTTATCCTACAGAGAGCTTATTTAGCAGCAGAAAACTATAAATCCTTTAGCAGTGACAGACACACTTTCATGCAAACAGAATTTTAAAAACCTTTACTWTCCATCAGTTTCACAGGACATGATTATTTAGGCAGAAACYAAAGGATGTAAAGGAGCAACACTCATCACTGTGGTACCTCCTGCAGCATGCGTCCACGCCCGCCGCTGTCCTGCAGGTTGTTCAGAAGCTTGTCGAGGGTTAGACTGACGTGAACATGGTGATCCACCTGCCCACTACTGCAGAGGGCTGAGAGAACCAGACCCAGACCCAACACACARCCCGTGCTGAGGAACGGGAGAAAAGAGCAGAATTCTCAGCAGATGAGCTGTGTGATTATAAATGTGGTTTAAAAACTCAGCACTGCTGTCAAACATTTAATCATTTAATCCATGCTTATCACCTGCCGCCTCACCTGCCTAAGTTTTAAACTAACAGCCTGATGGTCTTTCAGTCTACATCTGCACAAACACCACTCACTTGTACTCCAGGCTGGGGTTGAAGGAACAACTCTCCAGAGCTTCTAGAGAACTGAACAGGAGCTCAGAGTCCTTCTGAGCTGAGACGTCACTGAGTAAAGACAGAAACTGATGAGGACCTGCAGGCGGGTGCATCAGAACCCCCCCCAGCAGACCCTGTACCTGAGGCGCTGCTGTTGCAGGCAGGACAGCACCATGCCGAGGGCGAGGCCTGAATGGAACTGGACAGCCTGGGAGTCGTCGACCGTAGGAGAGCCCGGCAGGCCGGCCTTCAGTGTCGTGAGGACCTGGACCAGACCGTCCCTCTGCCAGACCACCAAGACGGGGACCAACAGGGACAAGGCCAGGCTGGCGCAGGAGCGAGCGATGGCGCTCGCTGTGTTCTCACCTGAGTACGAGCGCTGAGGAGAAGGAAATWTTAAGAGTCAGTCTGTCATGATCCAACAACAATCAGAGCAACACAAAGTACAGAACTAAGACCATTTTTATGGTTTGAAGTTTTTTATTGTTAAAAGTATCTAAGGTGTTCTTTGTGTTTGATTACATGTCCAGCTGTAAGGATTGTCTG
>NW_013952679.1:161787-163484 GCF_001266775.1 Austrofundulus limnaeus | reverse complement strand
GTCCACCATAGACTTTGTATGTAAACCTGCTGCTCCTGATGATGAAATCACATTTGGTGTGAACGCAGCATAACACGCTTTCACTTTCTACTTTTACTTTAATAGGATTAACAACTAATCACTAACCATATTATTTATTTCACATTTAGTCAGTTGTACATTAATTATTTTCTGTGTTTATAAGAGGACGTGTTAAAACACTGTTTAGTCAGAGTTAAACATGAAACAAAGTTAATGACAACTGGCCCTTCGAGGGCCACCATAACACTATGTGTCCCTCAGTGAGAATGAGTTTGACACACCTGACACATAGAGAAAAAAAATTTGATTTTTTTTCTCAACAGACGCCAGGTGAACGTCATGTATGTGTTTGGATTCAGCTGTCCTTAGTCAAAACTTAGTAGGAGCACATTTTACAGCTTTKTACATGAAGAGACTGAAACAATTGCCCACTGTTCTCTGTAAAACAGCAGCTACTGGTTTGTAGGGCTTGATAATGGCAAGAATTTGGCGATATGATACTGTTACGACTGCCGTCGTATTTTGTTTTGAGTGTTTGTGTGTTGTGATGATTATGTATGCAAATGAGTTTCCAGGTGCCGTCCGTGATTGGTGGATTGAGACCAGGAGCTGAACGAGGATTGGCTATGAGGATTGATGAGGAAACGGCATAAAGATTAGCTGAGAGGTGATGACGTCGAGAGGTTCCCCCTCCTCTGAGCCATCCAACCTGCCTGCTGACTGATGTGACATGTCAGCCTTTAGAGTTGTTTGTTTATACTTAACTACAAAGTAGTTTTGTGAGTTTTGTAGGGGTGAGCTGCCATTTATTTTGAATATATTTTTCTCCTGTTTTGGGCAATTACGAAGCTAAGGTCCTGTATTTCAATTCTATTTAATTTTGAGGTAAGATGTAAAAACTTAGATTCATTTTGTTTGCTATTTTGGCCTTAGGCTCACCCTGAAGTGAAGACACTCCAGTTTTGTACATACACAAGAACTGTAAATAAAATTCACACTTTTATTCTTTTCATCAAATAGTTTTCCAGTGGCTCCTTTTTTCATTTTATTTTGTATTTTTTTTTTATTGAATGGTGCAGATTTGGAATTTTTCCACCTTTTGTTACGTCCTGGTTGCCCCTAGACGGGGTGTAACAGATACATATCATGTGTCACACTGTGGTCACGATATGATATATCATGATATATTGCCATACTGTAAGCAGTGTGTGGGTCAGGTTTTTGTGATCTTCAGTCACCCTTTTAATGCTTAGACCCCACAGATCATTTAGAAATCTAAATGTTTTAATTAGTTTGTTGTCTACTTTGGTTTGAAATTTTTTTGCAAACTTGTGATGTGCTCTATGTCTACAGGGCTCCCTTATGGGTTTTTTTTCATTGTGTAATGGAAGTAAWGCTGCACTTGCTTCCTAATTTTTAACTTTTGATGACCTCTAAATTCTTAATGGGTGGTCTGATTTTAAAAAACAAAACTGTTTTGGAATCAGTACATAGAGCCTTACGATTAAATAAAAGGAAAAACAGCTCTAAAGTAAGTTTGAAAATTTTATCCCTACTTTCCATAACATGATGGCTGACTGGAGTCAGGAGAAAGACTGTCCCATAGAGCAGCGTTTCCCAAAGTTCAGGTCGGGACCCAAAGTGGGGTCCCAAAACTTCAAGGTGGGGTCCTGAAA
>NW_013952679.1:158930-161198 GCF_001266775.1 Austrofundulus limnaeus | reverse complement strand
CCAGTAATATTTGGGGTCACAAGTTTTTGTCATGAATATTTTGTGGGTCAGAAGATAAAAAGTTTGGGAACCACTGCCATAGAGGACACTTTAATTTGACTTAAAATATGGACATCCCAGCTAATACGGGACAGTTGGCAACTCTACCTCAGCGTGGAAGACAGTGGTGTCAGTCTAATACACTCAGATTCAGCCATCTGTACATGATGCTCACAATGCTGTCTGAACTACTGCTGTACTCTCTGGTTCTTTAGGAGAGAGGAGCCAAATGGCTGGATGACTGCTGCCAACTAGCAGTCGGAGGCTAAACTGCAACATATAAATTAACCATTAGCATGAAAGTTTACATTTTAAACATTGATTAAAAAATCAATATAGTGCTTTAAAGAATTGATACAGTATCGGGAAATGAAATATTGCAGTATATCTCTGTGTTCTGATATTGTCTTACACCTCTACTTCTTTGCTGTATTTTACTCAAAAAATTAGATAATGGATGGACATTTCAGGATATGTAGTAAAACTTGAGTGTTTCACACACTTTTATTATTTGGTTTTGAGTCTGGGGGCTGAGGKGGCGAGGACAACTTTCTTTCTCCAAAGGGGGTGGGGCTTAAAAAATGTTTGAGAAACCCTGCTTTATCTTATGGAAGAGTATTGCATTCATCAAATAATAAAAAAGKGACTCGGGAGTCTATTTTTTTAGTGAGTTCAATGATCTCCAACATTAACTTGAGTTATCTGGACAAAATAAGTTCRACACATTTCTTATGATAAAACTCCAGATAAATTACAGCTGAGAAAACTTTCACCCCTCTATAACTGTGTCCTCTGTCTGTTTGGTTTGGTTGCAGAAAAAGTGAGGCTCCATCAGCTGCAGAATGCACCATTCAGATGAAACTCACATGAAGAAACCAGGGGAAGACTTGTCCGCTGGCCTTGAAGCTGCTGCTGATGATGCTGAGCAGCGTGTTGAGCACCATGGACAACCAGCTGGCAGTAGGAACAAACTCTGGTCCAGCCTACAGAGACATGAAACACAAGTTTTCTACAAGGTTCTCGAGTGTCTGAACCCCCGTTTTTAATCTGAGTCTTACTCCGAGGCTGCCGCTGCTGTCGGTGGGCAGGTTGCTCTCATACTTGGCGAGGACAGCAGCCAGGCCGCTCAGAGCCAGGATGGAGTTTCCCTGAACAACCGGACTGTCCCTGAGAACCAGAAAGAGTCAGCCAGTGGCTCATGTAGTACAATAACCTGAACATTACACAGCAACGGAACAAATACTGTCAAACTCACTTTGTAGCAGTTTTGATGACGTCAGTCAGCTGGTCTCTGGCCCTGAGAGAGAAAAACCCAGACTGAGATCAACAAAAAACARATCAGAGGACCTGGGATCAGAGGCTCAGTCACTCAGTGTTCTTCAAGAACTTTGCTTTCTGTGTTTGACTGAAGTGAAGATTTTAACTCKTTTACTTGTTTTAATGCTTTTATTTCAAAGTTCTAAATCAGRACACAAACTGTCAACTCGCTCACTCAGATTTTACTTTAACCAATATGTGTTTGTTTGAAAACATTTGTTTTATTTTCTGACATTTTGTGCTACACTGGGCTAAAATGAGCATATTCCTTCTTTATRAAGAACAAAAACAAGATCATAAATTACAGAACAGCTGTGAACACTGAGGAAAGACTGCTGAAATATCATAAACAAGCTGAAACTGCACTAGCAGCAATCAYCAAAAGGTTAACTAAAAGCTAAATGTGCCAAAAGGCTGACAAAAAGTAAATGTAGCTAAATATTTGCAGGAAACTAAAAGTAGCTGAAGCCTAGCTTAAAGTAGCAAAGTTARCTAAAAGTAGCAAAAGGCTAGCTTGAAGATAATAATAGTATAGCAGTAGATAAAAGCTAAAAAAAAAGCTATAAAAGCTCACAGTAAGACAAAACTATAGATAAAACTGAACAAAGCAAAAGTCTAGCTACAATTAAAAGTAGTTAGAGTAAAAAAAGGTAGCAAAAGGCTAGTTCAAATTGAAAAATTGCAAAACAGTAGACAAAACTAAAAGCCATTTTAAAAGATTATAGTGGTGTGAAAAAGTGTTTGCCCCCTTCCTGATTTCCTGATTTTTTGCATGTTTGTCACAATTAAATGTTTCGGCACATCAAACCAATTTAAATATTAGTCAAAGACAACACAGGTAAACACAAAACACTATTTTTAAATGAAGGTGTTTATAATTAAAGGGATCCCTGATTAGTTGTAACATTAGAC
>NW_013952679.1:147235-151177 GCF_001266775.1 Austrofundulus limnaeus | reverse complement strand
CCTTTGAGGAAATGTATTTTCAGATGCTAAGTAAACTGTATCATAGCGCACGCGCGAAACAGCCCACCCCCGGGCGTGCGCGATGACACCACCCCCTCCCGACCGACGGTTAAAGAGACAGAGGCCAATTTCAAGGCGTTTAGAAGAGGAAGTGATGAGAAGATAAGTTTATTTTCTATTTAAACATAAAAACAGCATTTTAATAACAGCTAAAGGTGACATAGATACTTTATTATGGTATAGTATTTAAATGTATGCCTGAGAAACACATAATATTGGCCCTTTAACTGGACACCTGTCCAGTGTGTCATCCCCCTACCCCTTTTGGACGAGGGCACCAGGTAAAAAYGAGGGGGTTTCTCACCACAACCAGGCACAGTGCTGCTTGTACTGCAGCTCCTCTGGGTCCTCTTTGCCCTGCTTCTGCTGCATTTCCAACTCAGAACGTCGACCCTGAGCACAAACCAGTTTACTGAACTTTGGAGAATTCACTAAAAGGTATCTTTCGACCTTAAGGTATCTCTAATATCTCACATGCTGCGAAGATATTTGAGTTGAACCCTGACAGAACTGACAAGCTAATGGCTAAGAGGTTAGCTGCTACCTCCAATCTCAAGAATTTCAAAGCAGGTCATCATTAATTTACATGGAATATTGTGGCTATGTATGARCACAAAAAGCAGCAGTAGCAGCTGTGGTCACTTCTTGAAGCGTTTTCTAACTTTCTGCTAGKATGTAAAGAATTGTGATCCTGGTCGTACAGAAATCAAGAAGAATAAAGGATTAAATGAATAAAAATCTTGACCGGACCTTCAGAATAAAAGTCCAGTTGTTTTGGTTTTTGAATATTTTTGGATGTGTAATGTGAATTAAAAAACAGTCTTTGCATTAACTTTAACAATGAAATCACCAAGATGGTGTTATTTTAAAGTGGCAGAAATAAAAATGATGTGTTAGACATGTTCCTGTCTTTATCTCATCAGCCTGTCAGAATTAAACTTTACTCTTTTCAAACTTTACTCGTTCAAAGAGTTCTTTACAGCAGGTAAGATATTTTACACAAAACTTCACTTAAAAAGACATGGTAGCAGAACAGTAGCCAAAAGCTAAAGTAGCAATGGTCCGGTGTTAGCGCCACACCTGCAGGACGGCGTGGAAGGCTCGGTTCATGAAACTCCTCCATGAGTGGGGCAGGAGCAGAGCCCGATGCCACTCAGACGGCTGAATGTTAACCTGCACAACAAAACAAGCAGAGTGAAAGACTTTCTTCATATCACAGCTCCATCAGACGAGTGTAGGAGTTAATACTTCATGAATGAGGGCTGTCAGGGTCTGCTGGTAGCTGCGACTTCGGCTGACGAGGAAACGCTCGATGGGCCGTCCACTGCGGTCCGTCTGCACAGGAAGCTCATAGCAGAGCAGCAGACCAGCTGAAACAGACAACAGCTGATGAAAAGGGGAGTATTCAGACCTCTTCACATTAAACTCATACAGATTAATGAGAATAAATACGTTAAATGATTACAGTGTCTGCATGACCCAGAGCACCTGTTCTCTATATTCTGTCTTCTTCAGAATGGGTGTTCTGAACTGTAATTTCATTATGCTCTGTACAATGACAATAAAGGTCTATCTCATCTCATCTCATCTCATCTCATCTCATCTCATCTCATCTCATCTTTTCACTAGAACCTGATTAATGTTTGGACTGTTTTTGTCCTGTTGAGCTCTCTGAATAATCCAAGGTCATAGCTTCATCCAAACTATCAACAACCAAACTGTTCAAAGAGGTTTTACCTCTGAATTTAACAGCTCTGTGATCTGCCACAGAGACTAAAAGAGAAGGTGCCAGAGGCTGCTTTTTAGTGATGTCATAATGTGACAGCCTATCAGCATCCAGCAGAGCTTTGTTCCACCAAACACGGCTCATCAGCTGAGCTCCCATCTACATAACCAGCCCCACTTTTCTCTCCATGAAGCTTCATTAAGCTGATATACAGGGGTTAGACAATGAAACTGAAACAGCTGGTTTTAGACCATAACATCCCTTTCAGACAGTTTCCTCTTGTGTCCACARTTAATCCTGTTGGATGTGGTTGGTCCTWCTTGGTGGTATGCTGACATTACCCTGGATACTGTGGCTCTTGRTACATCACAAAKACTTGCTGTCTTGGTCAYAGATGHVCCAGCAAGACGTGCACCAACAATTTGTCCTCTTTTGAACTCTGGTATGTCACCCATAATGTTGTGTGCATTGCAATATTTTGAGCCAATCTGTGCTCTTACCCTGCTAATTGCACCTTCACACACTGCTCTTACTGGTGCAATGTGCATTTAATGAAGATTGGCCACCAGGCTGGTCCAATTTGGCCATGAAACCTCCCACACTAACATGACAGGTGTTTCATTTTCATTGCCCAACCCTTGTATTTTTTGATTGTCCATTAGGTTATGCAACATGATAGAGAGAAAACTAAAGAAAACAAAACATTTGAAATAATACTAAAAACAGTCAGATGAACAGGACAACAGTAACATGTTAATCAAGTTTACCACAGAGCACAGGAAAAACAGGAGTTTACTGACCAGCGAGTCCAGGTTTTAGTCCAGGCTGCTTGTTTTTCTCGTAGGTTTTAAGCATAAAGGATGGGATYCCTGCAACTGTCTTCCCTTGGTCCGAACGTAGACCACCCCCCCTCAGTGCAGAGAAGTACACTCCTCGAGGCATCTGACTCATTTCCTGTTTGACCAGTGACGTCAGGAAAAGCTYAAACGCTGAAAACAAAAATGTTGTTTAAATTTATAATAATTCTTCAACAATCTCCATCTGAATGACTCAAAATCTGATTGTCTGCTGAAGTTTCTTTTACCACAAGAAACCCAACACACCATAAAACTATCAATCTCATATTTTAGGGTCATATTAAGTTTGATGGACCTGGTAGAACTGAGGTGGAGGTTAGAGCCATCAATTTAACATAGGAGGATCCAGGCACTGACAGATCCTTCTCCTCTTCCTCGTTTTCCTTTTCATTGTCATCGTCGTCTTCAGTCATCTTTACAGCTGGTCTAGCCTACATATCAGACAGATCCAGCTCAAATATCAAGACTGTTACAAACACAAATCCTACAGACATAAGAGCAGCAAAAAACTAACTACAGTCACCTGAACTTTCAACATGTACTCTTTATTACATTTCTACCACTCTGTCTCAGAGCTGAACAGTTTAATGGATCCAGATGATGTTCCATCAACACTGAACAGAATTAAAGAGGTGAAACTTTCTTCAGCAGATGGTTATTCATGGCTCTTTGAACAGTTATACAGATCCATCATCCTATTTAGTCTTCATCATCTGATCATCAGAACTGAGCCACAGTCAGGTAAAACGTAATAAATTTCTGGTCCCTGGTAATTTTAAACTGTTGGTTTTAACCTGTAGAGCAAGTCATGGTCATGCAAATACATATTGGACCTTCTGAAGCCTCTCTGTCCATCCAGGACTTTGTGGTCTTCAATTCAAATGCTGTTGGAGGTACCTGGAATCCATTACAAAACACGTGGAGACTGAACTTTTCAGGTGGTGGCCCCGAGGCTTTGAAACACTCTCACTCTGCCCCTTTGCTACTCAGATTCCACTGACTCTTAAGAATCGTCTTAAGACATTTTTTATTTAGACAGGCATTTAGTTAAGCTTTGTTTACTGCTTTTTAAATTGTTCATTATATTTATGACCTGTTTTTATTGTTTTATTTTGTTCTCTGTTAAGCACTTTGTGATGTTTGTGTCTGTGAAAAGTGCTACAGAAATAAAGTTTACTTACCTACTTTTTCACTAAACAACTTATCTATTTACTTACCTACTTGCCTATTTACTTACTTACCTACTTTTGTACTTATCTATTTACTTACCTACATACTTACTTACTTACCTATTTACTT
>NW_013952679.1:144105-145687 GCF_001266775.1 Austrofundulus limnaeus | reverse complement strand
CATTGATCAGCTGACTGATTTAAATACATCTTAACATTCATGAGGTACTTTACATTGACHGTTTATGGTTGAGTGTGGGCGTGTAGAGGGTAGAATCTGAGGCGGGACCTTGTCCACAAACTCTGAGGTGAAGCTGTGATCTAAAAAGGCAAGGTTCACAGAAACATGCGTACGCACGGTTTTATAAATCAGAATTATTTTTGGTGTACGCCATTTTCTCTTTTTTGTCTGTATGTTCACTTTTAGTATGGTTTCCACGCAATCCTTTATAAATGAGACGCCTGATCTGTTAAAATATGAAAAACAAAAACCAAACAGGTCAGTGAGACTGACAACAGATGATGATGACACAAACCTTGCTTGTAGTATATCCCCAGAGTAAGGTGACWACCTCCTCTTTCAATTTCTGAAAGAAAAAGAAAAGTTTTTTTTTTCATTTGTTAAAGATTTACTTTAATTAAACTCATTAGTAAGAAATGAAAGTWTGATGTTAAGAAAACAACCCTGGCTGAGGAGAAACCTGTTTTATATGATGGTGCTGACCAGCTGTCATGTGAGTCTCAACATGTTAAAGAAACAGTCGTTATTCTGCAGTGAGGTTTGCTGCAAAAATTAAGATGAGTGATAATCTCACCTGTTGGAGATAGCTCTTTGAACAACGTCAGTCTGGGAAAAACATACTTATACTAGCCAAAAGCTAGTCTGAACACAGTCAGGACCTGAGTGGTTTGTTGCCGTTCTTAAAAAAGCTCCAGCCTTTATAATTTACTTCTGTTTGTGAACCATGTTTTACAGAAACATGTGGCTGTTACCTACATTCTACGGATGCACCGATATGAAAATTTCAGCTGAGATCGATATCCGATATAACTATTGCTGTTATGGCCAATAAACGATATTTACTGATATTACACAAACACACAAATTATATTATACATATACGCACAAACACACTTGAATCTTTTTTTGGTACCATAAATAAATGACCAGACCTCTGACATGGCTCCTTCAGTTATTCTTGGCTGTGCAGCATCAGTATCACTATTATGATCAAACAGATGCTGCTCAACCAGCCATCTCCCCTTCCAAAACAGAAACACAAAGCTAAAAATTGGTAAATCACTATCGGACATTAATATCGGCCCAGTTTTACATATCGGACCGATAGTGATATTAATGCCGATATATCGTGCATCCCTAGCCTGGCCCTTGCCTTCCTACGCAGTTCCGCTCAGTTCTAGTTCCCCTTCACTGCTCTGTCTGGGACTTCTCCCACAGACAAGGATTTCTTCAGGAGAATTTTAGTCCGGGCCAATCAGAGAACAGAACGTTGATTTTCTGCGCAGTGTCTGCTAGTTATTTTAGCATACGGCAGTGGAGGAAGTGAATGAAGCCAGTCTGTGTTGATAAGGCTTCCAAATTAAATTAAATTTGTCTGACAAAGCAGCAGCTCTCATTTACAGTCGTCTTGTTTGGCTCGGCATATTTCTCCACTCAGTAGGCTTGTTTACAGCGCACGTGATTTCCAGTTAGCTTCTTAGCCTAGCCTTCTTCACAGTGAAACACATACACACTTCAGCAG
>NW_013952679.1:134433-144095 GCF_001266775.1 Austrofundulus limnaeus | reverse complement strand
AATCAGTGAACAGAACGTTGATTTTCTGCGCAGTGTCTGCTAGTTATTTTAGCATACGGCAGTGGAGGAAGTGAATGAAGCCAGTCTGTGTTGATAAGGCTTCCAAATTAAATTAAATTTGTCTGACAAAGCAGCAGCAGCTCTCATTTAGTCGTCTCGTTCGGGTCAGTACATTTCTCCTTTCAGTAGGGTTTTTTTTAAAGCACACGCAATTTCTCGTTAGCTTCTTAGCCTAGCCTCTTTCACAGCGACATACATCGCAGCCAACTGATCCAATCATTTTAAACTTCAGCAGAGGCCACGCCTCCTGCAAGAAACGCTTCTCTATAGCCGTGAGTTCAGACCCTTGTACGAAGCAAAGTGAAGGACAAGGGTCTGGTTTTTCCCAGGCTAGTGCATCCCTACTACCTTCACACACTAACAGCAGCAGCAGCTGACTGTAGCACTCAAATACTCCAGGAGAAATGTCCGAATATTTCTGCAGGAATATTTGTGGAAACTTGATGGTGGTAAAAGGTTTAACTAGGTTTAGTTGCTGTGAAATGTTGACCTTTTTATTATTTCAGCAATACATCGACACGTAAACAAGTTTTAAAAACAATCTTGACATGTCACATTTATTTGTGTAAATGACCAAAATAAACATTTGAGAACCAGCCCTGCGTTTAACCTCACCTATGACCCGAGGTCATCCTCTTTTATATTTTGGAGCCAGGATTCATGCTTCACTCCTTGCTTCTTCACTTTGATGTATTTCTACTGAGGAAAGACAGCGCCACTTACAGGCCTGGATAAGTGCTACAGTTTTAGGTCTTTTTTAATGTCTTCTGTATATAAATGCATTTTTAAGAAACAAAAAATAAGACTGTTTAGGGAATACTGCATTTCTGTATGGACAAAGCCTCAGGGGTGTCAAACTCCAGTCCTCGAGGGCCGCTATCCTGCATGTTTTAGAGGTTTTCCAGCTCCAACACAGCTGATTCAGTGATTGAATTAACTCTTCAAATTGGGCAGAAGCCTGTTAATTACCCAGCGATCAAAATCTGGTGTGTTGGAGCAAGAAAACCTCTAAAACATGCAGGATAGCGGCCCTCGAGGACAGGAGTTTGACACCCCTGGTCTATATGGACCAATAAACACACATCTAACCTTTAAACCAAATGTATGGATCCAGTGTTTTATACATAAATTCAAATATTTTCATTATTCTTGTCAGAGATAATTCTTTTCTCCAAGCTGAGCTCAAACAAAGAGCTATATACAACAGGTAAAATAGTTTATTATTGTTCCTATAACCCAATGACAGTGCACTAAAGAGTCTGTTAAAAGAGGTAATAAATTAGATGAAGTACCTCATACTGCTCGGACTTTACAGCAAGCTGGGGAACCAGAGACAGAAGCTCAGCTATGGCTTTAATCATCAGCGGACGGGAGTCTCGGCTCAGCTCAGGTCCAAGGCTTTTCCATGTTGAAATCATGTCCACTACCTGCGAAWCGTTCAAACCACATCCTGGTGTTCAGACCTGGACCCTGTAGGACTGACTGCATGTTCTGATGACGTACAGCTGTAAGAGCTCAGTAAGTCAAGGGTTAGGATGTGGTACCTCAGCTCTGCACAGCTCATGCAAACCCTGTAGGGCGAGAGCAGCGGGAGTAGCCAGGTCTGGTCGCTCGTTCTGCTTCAGAGTCAGAGAAATGGCTGCCAACATGTCAGCCCCGTGCTGGTAGGGCCTGAAACACAGAAACATTACAGCACTGAACACCTGATATTAAAAAGTCTCATTGAAAACTTGTCATCCTGTAATGGAAACTTTGCAGTAAAGCTGCAAGTTTTCACCTCTTTTTATCTGAACATGAAGAATATGTTTCTGTATGTATGTATTAGCTGACGAAAGAAGCTTCTATGTTAGTTGTTGGTCAGTAGCTTGTGATTAATAAGGGTTTTGACATTTGATTGTGAACTTTTTAGTCCAAATATTTGGATTCAGTATGGATGGATGGATGGATGGATGGATGGATGGATGGATGGATGGATGATGGATGGATGGATCTAATTGTTGGTCAGCAGCTGGTTTATAGGGTTTATAGACATGAAAATATAAAAAAGGACTAAAGTGGTTTGTTGCCTTCTTAAAACAAATTCAGCCCTCAATATTTTACGATAGATGCAAACATTTTAAAAATCTTTGCATCATCATCAGTTTTTCGATACAATTATTTTGTCATCCAAAGCAGCAGAAATAGCAAGCTGTAGCACATCCTATGCAGCCAGCGGTCACTTCCTGATATAAATAACATTGTGAGTGTGGCTGCCCGATCCGTCCCGTTAGCACCATCTGTACTGTCAGCTCATTTGTGCATGCGTTAAATGATAGACTTCTGGAACGTGCTGGATTTAGGAAAAAATACTTAAAAATTTATTTCTATACTTGATTATAAAGGTGTGTTACATTATATTCTGAAAACAGTTTTGATACGGAATAAAATTTTAATTAATAAAATATAGATTTACGATGCGTTCATATTTATTTATAATAACTTGCTAACTATTTTCTAGACAATTATGTTATGCTAATGATCTTATCTTCGTTTTATTTTCTTCCTGGAATAAAAATCCACAGCTGTTGCAAACATTGCCTTTTCTATGAAACATTGCAGGTGATGAAAGACTGAAATCGAATGAATTCTGTCATCGGTTTAGCAAAATGCTACATGCTAAAAACAATGTTTCCGGGACAGCACGGATCATGCTTCCGGTACGGATCGGGCATCCACAGGGGGCGTGGCCAGGCCTCAAAAATTACCTTCACGCCAACATTTTCAAAACGCTATAACTTTCACATAACGTGTCTGAATTACACCAAACTCAGAGATGGACCATTCCAAGCCAAAAAAGGTCACTTCCTGTCCTCATAGGGCGGGGCTACAATGATGTCAGCATAAGACCATATAGTATCGTCGGGCATCYGCTAGGGATGGCTCACAGTGAGTTTGGTGTAATTCAGACTTTCGATGCGAAAGTTTTAGCATTTTGAAAATGTTGGCATGAAGGTCATATTGGAGGCCTGGCCACGCCCCCTTAACATGCTCAAAAACTCACAGTTTTGATAACTTTTAATCCCCCATGTCTGAACAGTTTTTTTTTTTTTCATTTTAGAGCGGTTTGCTACCTATCGATTATGGTTTTTCCGGTTTTAGCTGCTTTTGAGGGATTTCCAACCAATCGGTTGTGTTTTTTCCAGTTTTAGCATCTTTTGAGGGGTATCCTTCCAATCGGTTATGGTTTTTCTCAGTTTTAGCCTGTTTTCTGTGGTRCAATGACAAATTGGGGTAATGCAAGCTCTCCCGTAGTTGCCACATGGCCGAAGCGGCGCTCAAGCTGCGAGGGCCGCTAACGCTGCTTGCAGCTTTAATTAGGCCCGAGCAGCGAAGAGCACTGCGAAGGCGGCCAAAATTTGACCTTTGACCCAAAATGACCAACTTTCTGTTGGTTTTAGGGCATACCTCCAAGAGACTTTTTTTTTTCTTGAATTGGGGAGATCTACCTATGTGCAAAATTTCAACTTTCTAGGACTTACCAGTTCCTCTATCTTACGTTAGGTGGCGCTGTCGAGTCATTTGGCCACGCCCATTAAAAATTCAAATAGAATCATGCAATATTCGCCAGGGGACAATTTTGGGTAAAGTTTGGTGAGTTTTCGAGTTTGGCAAAGCCTCCAAATTTGCATTTTGGGAGGCAGGAGATAGGTCAGCAGGTAAACCAGCAGTATAAAGACCGCCCCTGCTCAGAGAAGTGTTTTTGTGTGTTTGGACCTCTCTCTGCAGATGTCTCTGAGACAGGCAGCCCGGGCCAGGATCAGCTCCCACTGGGTATCTCTTCCCACCACCCCACTTCTGTCCGCCTGGCCCAGCAGACGCTGCAGCTCCGGGTACACTCGGTCCTTTCAACATGAATAAAAGACACGTTTTGAAAAAAGTTCTGAAAATATAACTTTCCGTTAATAACTGCTCTTTTTGTTTGTTTGGTTGTTTTACACGAACCTGTTTTTTCCAGAGAGCAGTCATGAGACGCATTACAACAGCTCTCAGCTTGGGGGCAGCAGCCAGCATGTGGAGAGTCTGCAGCACGGCAGGAACACAGAGCTGAAACAGCAGAACAAATGTTGGGCTGATGTAACATGACGGCTCCACAAGAGTTGGATCAAACGTTGTGACAAACCTTATGAGTCCCGAGGCTCGGCAGGCAGCTGAGCACTGAGTGACACAGACCTGGGTCCTTCTCCTGAGACAGCCTGAAGAGCAGGACGGGGATGAGGGAGGGGACCTGAGACACACAGGGACCAGGACACACAGCAGTCACTACACACTCCTGTCTGATAGAGCTTTGATTTTATGTTCATAATTTATACTGTACTCAGGGAAAGAAAACTACGTCTGAATACTTGGTACTATTTTTATTGTTCAAATGTCTAAACATTCAACTCGACTTTAAAAGGTGTGTCCTGAAATTTGTTTTTGTTACTTTTCTAAACATATAACTTTATTTTAAATCAAATTCAGAACCCTTTGATTCTTTTAAAATATTGTTCTCTTTTCAATCGGCTTCAGCAAACTGCCTCTGTTTTTACTCTAATGCTGCTTTAGCTAAATTTTTGCTACTTTTAGATTTGAGCTACCATTTTGCCACTTTTAGCTATTGTTTTGCTAATTTTTGCTTTTAGCTATAATTCTGCAACTTTTAGCTGTTTTTAGCTTTAGCTATATTTTTTTTTGCAAGTTTCTGCTTTTAACAACATTTTTTCTCCTTTTAGCATTCAGCTATTCTTTTTCACTTTAGCTACATTTTTGCAAATTTTTGCTTTTGGCTACAATTTTGGTATTTTTAGCATTCAGCTATGTTTTTAGCTTCAACCACATTTTTGCTCATTTTTGCTTTTAGTTACAATTTTGTTACTTCTGGTAGCTTATAGCTTTAGCTATGTTTTCCCCATTTTGGTTTTAAGCTAACACTGCATTACTTTTTGCTTTTAGTTTCTCTTCTGCTAATTTTAGCTTTTAGCTACAGTTTGTTAATTTTAGTTTTTAGCAACAGTTGTTTGATTTATCTTTCAGGTATTGTTTTGTTACATTTATTTCCGTTATAATTAAATATTTCTGTTAGTGATATGAATAGTTTTAGGATGAGATGAACACAACTATCAGCTCTTTTCCAACCTGACCTGGGGATGACTCTCAGATACTACCACCTAATTTCAGCTCAACAGTTCAAGTCTGTTTTGTTTTTGCTAAGGTCAGGTAGCTGTGGCAGCCATCTTTAATTTAAATGGCTCCAAAAGGCAATCATTAGTAGATGTACTCGATCTAATGATGACTTTATCAGAGTTCTATAAAAATCTGAATAATGATTCATGAGATGTTTTACWAACAGAAAGATAAGCAAACACACAACAGATTTTTGCTCACCTCTTGCCTCTCCATCATAACATTAATTTATGCAGCATAGCCAAATAATTCTCCTTTTGTGGTTCAATTTAAGTTCCTTTTTTAGTCCCTTTTTATTTATAAAACAGAAGGTGTTGTGAGCCGATGTAATGTATTGACTGATTTGTGATGCTGAGCAAAAAAAAACAAACATTTTAGACCTGTAGATGTGTGCAGACCCCAGCAGGGGGAGCTGTGTCCAGAGGCTGAGGTTGTTCTCCTCATGGTGAAAACAGAACAAACCTTTTACAGCTTCAAATATCAAGTTTAGAGCCGATACAGGGTGTGAGTCAGAGAGAGAGGAGCTCTTTGCAGAACAACCTCTCATCAACATAAAGCATCACTCCTTCCTGCAACCTGACTGTTGCATAGCAACATGTTTACCTGTGAGACCTGAGAGCAGGAGAGCAGCACAAAGGAAGAAAATGCAGGTCCGCCAAATTAAAAGCTTCTCCTTCAAATTAAATCACAGAACTGTCTGTTTCTGACCCCATACTAACACCCTGGCAGGAATGCATATGATTGTTCCACATCAGAGCTTAACCAAGATCATAACATGTTGAGGAAACAGCACTGTACACAATCCCTGTCAGAGATGACTCTCAGCTACCACCACGCCAGAGTTATAGTCATTTCTGTGCATACAAAAGCTGCAGCGGCCATCTTGAATCCAGTTCTCTCTAAAAGGTCATCAGTTCTAGATTAACGCTTTGTTTTCTTCAAGTTTCTTTAAAACGTGCCCAGTGTTTGAGATATCTTGCCAACACAGGTAAAACATCATCATCAGTTTACTGTATACTGGATGATACGAATACTGGATGATACGACAGAGTATTAGAACCTCACAATGAGATTTTCTTTAATTACGAGAATAAAGTCATAATATTACAACATTAAAGTCGTATGAAAAAGTCGTAACATTACAAGATTAAAGTCATAATATTCTAAAATGAAAGTCATTAAAATGAGGAATGTTGATCAACTTGTCAAGTTGTTCTTTAGTATTGCTTAAAATAAATAGTTAATCTTTTAGCACATCAACATCAAATTATCAGTAGCAGGACTTAGAAATTGTGCAAACAACTGTATGATAAACTGAAGCTATATTGTAATTAATGGATGCATTGACAGATTTAGTCACGTAGCTAATTTGGATGAAAGCATATTAATCTAACAGTGACCCAGGTCATCACAGACTACTTTATAAAGACAGACACATGGCTGTACACAGCAGGTGTGAGGAAAATGAGGAGGAAATGTGGAACGGAAAATGGACATGTCCTTATTATGATTATGACTTTTTCTCTAATATTATGACTTTATTCTCATAATTTTACAACTTTATTCTCATAATATTACGACTTTAATTTTGTAATTTACGACTTTAACTTTGTAATATTACGACTTTAACTTTGTAATATTATGACTTTAATCTCATAATATCAATCAATCAATCAATCAATCAATAAGTTTATTCACTCAATTCAACAATTTTTCTCATTATAACATACAAACACATTTTCGTTTAACACATACTATACATGAGTGAAAAGGGAGCAGGAAGAAGAAATCCTTGTATAAACCTGCTCCTTTCTCAATAATCAATTTAATCTCATAATTTTATGACTTTAATCTCACAATATTATGACTTTATTCTCATAACATTACGACTTTAATTTTGTAATATTACGACTTTAATTTTGTAATATTACGACTTTAATTTCGTAATATTACGACTTTAATTTTGTAATATTATGACTTTAACTTTGTAATATTTTGACTTAAATTTCATAATATTATGACTTTATTCTTTTAATAATATGACTTTATTCTTGTATTAATAATTAATAAAATCTTGTTGTGTGGCCCTAATACTCTGTCGTAGGATGTAGCAGTATAAATTGAAGTTCTGTTGTTAATCTCCTGTCTAATAAAGAGCTGCGGCAGATATTTGCTGCTGAGAGGCCGTTATGAAGCAATGAGCTGTAGAAAGCTCAAATATGCCAATAACCGTCTCCGAACACATCAAAGCTCCAACACAAACAGCATTCTGGGAGCAATTAGAGCAGCAGGGGGATACGGCGAGGCATCCAATAGGTCCACATAATGTGGAGCTGCTAACACCATGTGATATTTCCCATCATCCTCTGCACCTCCATTTACAGCCCCTGAGGGACGAGTTAAATGTCTTCATTCAGAGAGGGTGGGCGGATAAATCACTCATATTATTTTATACTTTCAGAGTCAGGATTAAAATTTCACTAAAGGCTCTTCACTTTGAGCTGTTCATGCTTTGAATCATATATTTTACTATCTTTATCTGTCAGCTGGAGCCCTCCGGCCACCTTACAGATGAACACAGTTTTATTAACTGCTGTATTTGTTTCTTCCATCTGAAACAGTGACACCAAATACACAACAACAGACTGCAGGTACAACAACAGGCAGAAAAAAACAACACAGGCATCTGTTTAGGAAATACTCTGTGAGGTTGAATGTTTCTGTCAAAATTTGAATATTTGTCACCATCTCTGGTGAGAAATTACTTCTTCTCTTTAAAACAGACAGTTAACCAGAACAAATGGCTGAATAAAAAAAGAGATTGCCGAACCGAATGCACAAATGTATCGGCCGATACCAATACAAGGAAAAAACGTAAATAATGGCAAAAAATATCGGCTGGCCGAGACCCTGATGAGGACGATGAGCATGCAGACGAGCGTCAGAGTCTATTTGGTCCTTTTCTGAATTGGTGTCAATTTAACTCTTTCCATAGTGTTTAATTTTCAGAGTACAATTTAACTCTAAACTAAGTTAAAAATAACACTGACTAACACTGTACACTGTTAATAAAACTTAACACTTCAAATAACTCTGATGAGAGTAATTATGATTCTAAGCAGAGTTAATAAGGTACTGCACTGTGGTGACAAATCAACTGCATTGAGTTATTGATGGTTAACACTGGAGGTTCATATAACTCCCATGAGTGTTAATTTGACACTCGACTGTATTGATTATTCACTCTGTTGCTGTGTAGAGGAGTGTAAAACAGACACTATGAGGTGTCATTACAAAGCAAATTTGAAAGTGTAAGTTTAACAATTTAGAGTTAAGATCAACGTTTTATTGTTGTATTAATATTACAGTCATTTCTGGATAAGTGTAATGGAGTTGATCTTCACACTAGGGCTGGGCGATTATTTGATCGCGATTATTGATCGAGAAAAAAATTCAGGTCGATCACGGTGATCAGCTGTGAGCCTCTTACTCGATCAAACATGGCAGAAATGTGCGTGACAAYAGCCAATCAGAATCCACCTTCTCCTGCTCCACTTCTGTTTATGAGCTGTTAATGAAACGCAGACGGAATCGCAGAATTAACCAAAGTAATCCAGTATAAAACGCTGAATCTCACAGAGTTAGCTTGTTTGGGCGAGTTTCTGAGGTATTTTGGCCGCTGTTGCTTCCTGTACCTGCTGTTACCTGCTAACAGGCGGGTGAGGTGCAACAGGGTGAGCTCTGAGCTCCACTCCCGACACGGGGCAGCGGATCACTAAAACAAAAACGTCCTCCAAAAATATGAAGCAGTCTTAGGGTAATGTTTAGGACAGAACAATGTCCCAGCGGCTCTTCATTTATCTGGAGAAGAACTTTTCTGTAAGTTTTATCGCACACGATGAGCTGGACGAGATGTGAAGACCACTTCCTGTCTGAGTCTCACCACAAACAGCAGCTGAGAGACGCTGTAAACTCCTGAACAAAAGTAATGAGCTTAGATCCTATTCAGTTGGCAAGTGTGCACAAATTGTTGCTGTTTGTAGGGTTTATGTTTCTTTATGGCATATTTAATGTGAAATTCAATTTGACTTTGATTTTACAAAAGGATTTCTTTATTAATGTGAGATTCTATGATTTACACATAAATGTTTTTTTTTTTCTTGGAAAATACCTTTTTTAATACCTTGCAAAAATAATTTAATGTTCTACTGAACACCAGATATATTAGTGAAAGTGAAATAATAGCCATTATTTTAAAAATTTCTGTAGCTATTTATTTGTTAAATTGTTTTTCGATCCCTTTTTAGGTTAACAAAAAAAATGTGATTTAATTGAGATCGGACGATATGAAAAAAAAATCGTCATCATTTTTTTTGTCACATCGCCCAGCCCTACTTCAC
>NW_013952679.1:125216-133175 GCF_001266775.1 Austrofundulus limnaeus | reverse complement strand
CAATTAGGGAACTTAGACAGGGTTCAAGTTGATTCATAAAAGATTATGCAATCATTTATTTACACAAATTGAACAAAATCATGAACAGAACCGATTGCTTCTGTTTAATATCTGATTAAGAGAACTGAAGTCCTCGTATAGGTTGAAATGACCCGTCATGGCCTAAAATAAGAGTTCAGCAGTTCCTGCCAATTCTCAGGCCTGTGCGAGACCTGCTTTCAGGCAGTAATTCCTGTTTCTTCACTCGAGGTGACCCCTACAGGTGTTATATAATACTTAACAGTGGGCGGAGCTTCTTTAACACTGTCCAGTGTTGAGACAACACTGAAGAAATCAACACTGTGAATCAACACCAACACTTGAAGTCAGTTTACTCAGCAAGTGTTAAAATAACACTGAAATGTTAACACTCTGGTTTTTACTGTGCTGACTCCTCTCCTTTGGAGACAGCTTCACTTCAATTCAATTCAAAATACTTTATTGATCCCAAAGGGAAATTACACTACACACTACACTACTATACATAACTTATGGTAGAGGAATGAACAGTCATTTAACGGGCGACAGCTCTGGTTGACATCCCTGCAGTCAGCATGCCAATTGTACGCTCCCTCAAAACTTGCAACATCTGTGGCATTGTGCTGTGTGATAAAACAGCACATTTCAGAGAGGGCTTTTATTGTGGCCAGCCTAAGGCACACCTGTGCAATAACCATACTGTCTAATCTGAATCTTGCTATGCCACACCTGTGAGGTGGGATGGATTATCTCTGCAAAGGACAAGTGCCCCCAACACAGATTTACACAAAGTTTAAACAATATTTGAAGTAAGGTTTATTGTGTAGATAAAAAATGTTTTAGGTCTGAAGCAAAAACAAAAGTGTTGYGTTTGTACAGTATGTTGTGTGTGTTTATATGTTGTGTTCGGTGTATATTAAAGATCTGTACACACATTCACCTGGACATTCTCTGCTATCTGAATGTAATCAGAAACATGGATGACTTGTCTTAGTAAACCTTCTGGTGGTGGGTAATGAAAATAATTTCCATCATCACATGACTGTATGAGACTTTAATGTGACAAAAAATGTTGGATTTTCTACCTGGCAGGGGTCGGCAGCAGCGATAGCCTGAATTACTTTCAGAGCCAGCTGGCAGACATCCTCCTGACCCGCGATGAGAAGATGGCTCACAACGAGCGTGAGGGAGGGCGACAGGCGCTGGCTGGACGTCAGGGTGGAGTCCACGGCCAGCAGCCACTCAGCAGCTGCAGGTGGATTCTGGGCCGCGGTCCGTAGTATGGACAGAGCCACGCTGAGCTCACTGTACCAGGAAGTGAGAGGCAGCGCCAACACCGAGCCAGGCTGAAGGACGGACAGAAATAAATAAATAAACACAACTTCAGATCGGAAACCATTCAGACACTGCAACGGGAGACAGACTTCATGTTCTCTTAACATTACTTCATTTCTTATGGAGAGAAACACCTCTCACAATAGGAGCACACATACAACAAGATTTGAGTGAGGGAGCAACAACATCTGCACAGATCTACTCGACTGACAATTTGACTTTTGAGATTTTCACGGGTACAACACTGYATTCAAGGCTGCTGAAAAGCTGGGAAATTTGAGCTTCACATTTACTGGGTTTACTCTGGTTTATAGCTCATAAACTCAAAAGTATATTAAAACACTTACCGTATTTATTCGTGTATAATATGATCTCATGTATAATACGACCCCCCCCCTTTTTTTCAGCTTAAAAAGCATAAAAAATTTAATCCTCAAACTACCTCCAATTTCATACAGACTTCAAGATTTTTCAGCCTTTGCCGTCTTTATACATAACAGTAAAATGATCTTTGGACTGTACATTTTATTTTAACAATATATGTACTAAAAGGTATTTTGACAACAAATATATATCAGCTGTAGCAGCATCATATGAATTCTGGCATTTTACCCATAGTCCACCAGGATTTYCCCCCCATTTTTTCACATCAWATCGCCTGCTTAGATCTGTTACTATCTTGCTCTGAGGCACGAAAGAGTGTCAGAGGTAAGGTCGTTTCAACTGCTTTTTACGTCGTGGTCTCATTTCCGGACTCAGGCATTTTGTGAATGAAGCYGATATTTCAGTTACAATACATAAGCAAAAAATATCCATCCGAGTATAGTACTACCTCGCCCCCCAACTTTATGGATGATTTTATGGATTTAATTTTACGTATTATACTTGAAAAAATAGGGTATATTCTAATTACTGGGTTTCAGAAATGTTACATTTTGTGGACTGTACAACTGAATAAACAACCTAAAATTAGTAGGTTGAACATTTATCAGAACAAATAAACATATTATTGGAAAAATACATTTTCATGTAGTTTTTTTTTTTTTATAAAACAGAGTAACCAACCCATTTCATATTTATTCRTGCAAAATTAAAATTTTCTTCTTGTGGAAAAACTACCAAAATTTTGAGTATTTACTTCAAATGTACAGTCCACATAAGAAAYGYAGGAAATTATAAGGTTATTTTATGGTGTGAGCTTGAATGTTATTGTGCATGTGCACTCACATTGCAAAACCAATTACTCTCCATAATTTCTTACATAATTACGTGGTTGTACAGAGTTCCTACAGTTTAAGGCAAATTAAATTTAAGACTTTTTAAGGCCAAATGAAATTAAATTTAAGAMCAATTACACAATAAACACAAAGGACAAAAATAAAAATAAAAAAACTGGCAGAAACTCATGAATCCAAGTATTTTTGGTTGAAGTATTTAAATATTCCTAATAAACCAATTGTTTTTAACCAAATCAAACTGCTTTTTTGTCAAATATAGCAAAAACATTCTTAGCAGTCAGTTTTAAACTTACTTCATTTCCTGGAAATTCTCTAATGACCCAAAATTTGGAGATTTAGGACCCACAGTGGGTTCTCAACCCCAATTTGCTGTAGATGAAACCTTAAAGTAGGGGTGGGCGGTCGCCCGCCAGCTGATTTCCAGGTGCCCGCGCAGCGCAACCTTGCTGCGGAGCCTCTAGCGTCGGCTTTGAGTGTTACATCCAGAAGTGGCTGGTCTTGTTTGAAAGCTCTGGTTCTGCCCTACAAGGTGAAAGTTGAATGACGTCCTGCGACGTTCCCCTGCGGACATATAAGCGAAAAACCTCCAAAATTATGCACCATCTGACATCCTGCCGGGATGGTTTTAGCCCCCCTCCCAGGCTAGGAGTGTCGGATCCCAGCAAGGATGGTCGGGTTTTAAAGCCCTGGCTCTCCCCCACAAGGAGAATTGATTGGAGTCCTTGCTACGTTCTCCCGCGGAGATATAAGCGAAAAACCTCCAAAATTATGCACCGTCGGACCTCCACCGGAGGTGGTTTTAACCCCCCTCCCCGGGCTAGGAGCATTGGATTCCGGAGTGGCTGTCAGGTTTTAAAGCTCTGATTCTGCCCTACAAGCTGATACTTGAATGGAGTCTCTGTGACATTGCCCCGCAGAGCTATAAGCAAATTGCGCACGACTTAGTGCATTTTACGCGTGTTTTTGGGAGGAAATTTCAACATTCGTTTGCTTCTCCTGCGGGCTCTGAGCATCGGATCCGGGAAAGTGAGATGACTTTGGAAAGCTACGSTCCTCCTCTACAAACTGGAGGTGGTTGCAAGTTTCTGGGACGTTCCCCCACGGAGATATAAGCGATCGAATGTAGTCGGGCGAGCTTCAGCGGGTGAAAATGCTGATTTCCAGCACGGGGCTGCTTGTGCTGATGCAGGGGAAAAAAAGAAGAGATCCAGTGAGGTGGAACCATGGTCCTACGTCCAGCACCTGCTCTCCCRCCTGGATTCAGSCAGAAACCCCTGGTGGCCGATATTTCTGCAAAAATGCATAAAATTCAGAAACCCAYCTGATGGATCTGTTCCAGGCAATAAAAGGARCAGATYTGRTCAGGTGAAACCGGTCCTGGAAGCTCAGCACCGGGTTTTATAACAGCCTGCGAGAGAGTTTTATATTGTGTGCTTTGATTTTGAAGAAAAAAAAAAGGGCGGCATTCTCGTGGTAGCCATGTTGACCCTGATAGATTTTTGTTTTGTTTTTCCTCCCCGGTATGGAGAGAAGAGAGGAGAGTTCTTTGAAGAAATGGAGACGAGTTCCCATGCTCCAAAGTTATTAGACTCTGTGGTTCTCACACTGGAAAGGGTTCTCAGCCCTCATAGCTCGCACGTTACAGTGATTACTAATTGAAGAAGGTAAAAAAAATTGATCCTTTTTGTTCAAGCATCACTTTTCTGTTTCACTGTCAGGAGTTAAGTAAGGATTTTATCTTTTCTTTTTTTTGCAGGTAAATATATGGTTAAGTAGATAGTTTTGTTTGACAATACTTTAAATTAAATAAAACTAGCTACACATTACGTTCTGTTTTATTTACTTTAAAGAAGTGAGGAGTAGGGAGACCATATTATGTTTTTTTGATACTGAGACCGGACGAGTAGCTCTCGGCAAACTGCTGACTTCAAAAGTAGCTCTTGGTTCAAAAAAGGTTGGGCACCCCTGCCTTAAAGTGTCGGTAACATAATTTTTTTTTTTTGTAAGAAATGTGAATACATTTTTGGACAGACAACATTATTAACATATTATGAAGTGAATTTCATGGTGCTCAGCCAGAAAGTTGTTGAGATATTTGCATGTGAAGCAACAGGAAGTGATGTCAAAGAGGAATGTCTGCAWGTAAATATTTAAAAAAATAAATGTTACCAGTTATTTTAATATTTGAGACAAATTACAATCATCCTATTTACAATGTGTTAACTTTTTTAAAACTACTGAATGATTGATTTAAGACATTTTAAGGCTAATTAAGGCCTTAATTTTGGATAGATGAATTCAATGCCTTTAAGACTTTAAGGATCTGCAGGAACCTTGTTGTAAGAAAAACTCGTCTTATACTCCAACCAACAGAAAAATATTGAAAACCTTTTCTAGTGTTTATGAAACCCTTTAGACATGTAGGTCATCAAACGGGTAACAAAATACAGTACAACACACACATAATGTGATGTAGGTGTGTAACGATACATGTGTTACCCCTGGATTTACACTACATGCGACTCCACTCCGCTGCGGTGCACAGTTCGCAGTTGTTTGTTTGCAACCCAATTTATACAGCCTCCACTTCACTCAGCTCCGCTCCGGTCCGACAGACAGAGGAGGGAGCGTGTGCAGGAAGGATCCACTGATAAATGTGGAAGTCAGAGCAAAAAATAATTAATTCTGTGAAAGACGAACTCCAAACACAGCTGAAAACATTGATTTAAAAGCTTTTGATTTCTATGGTTGAAACTGTATTGCTGTCGTTTTTTTAAAACTTCTGATTTCAAAATAAAATCCACATGTATCATGTGTGTACACATATGCTTCATGTACATGTTGCCATCTGCTTCCCAAACAAAACAATACATTCTGACAGTATTTGTGTAGAAATATATCCATATATTTGTTAATATAGCTGCAATTTCGACAAAACTATGGTATCTTATTTTGAAAATACGGATGTTGTGCTCGTTCCTCTTCCTGTTGGAGCAACGTAATCTTTAAAAATTGACTCCGGCACAGCTCCAGCATCCGTCAGAAATATGATCGGATCTAATCTTGCTGGATCACCGTCCGCTCACTGCAGCCGTGCGCAGCCAGTGTAAACACTCTCATTGACTATAATGGGTGCGTATTTGCTGCAGAGGTCGGACCGGAGCGGAGCGGAGCAGGAACACGTTTAGTGTAAATTAGGGGTTAGTATCCACATAGTATCAATATTAAAAGAAAAAATATACAATATTGGTTTTAATATATTGATWTACATGGAAATTGTGATTTTTATTCACAGCTAAAATGTGAAGTTTATTACTGTATGGGAGGTCTGCGCTGCAACATGAGGTGATGGCCTCAGGATTTCAGTTTGCAGTTTGAGCTTAAAAGTTACTCATTTTACAGTAATTACAAACTTCTCCTGATATTCTGCCTAAAAGAGACAAAAGGTAAAGCTTTGTGCAGCTTTATGAACAAACAGAGCTCTGCAACATTAATGACCAATGAACACTTAYTAAGTGTAACAAAGAACAGATCTCTGTTTATAAATGAACTGAACCACTGTCATATATCKGCAGTGACTCTACTGGTCAGCACCTGCATATAACTGTCACTGTTATGCAAATATAAACATTCAGATTAGAACATTTTTAGGTTGTATGTAAAKAAGTATTTTCTTATCTCTCCACGGGCATTAGATAAAGACCGACACTAATGTATTCTCAGAGGGTTGTGTTGGASAGAAAATGGTCCTTTCTTAGTTTTTATCTAACCAGAGCCAGGTGTAGGTCTCAGTTCTGTTAGGCTGAGAATGAGCAGGTCAGAACTGACTGTGGGAACATTAGAAGTTTTACCTGGCGAGGTTTATCTGCAGGTCTGCTGATGCGGCGCAGCAGGCTGTGGGCGAGATCACTGCTCAAGCTGTGTGTTGTTGGGTCAGCCAGCGGCTCGGTGAGGCCCAAACAGGACAGGAGCTGAAGAACAGGAAGAACCAGGACTGGACTCAACCAGGGAGACAGCTCGTCCTGCTCAGGGACTAAACTCAGGGCTGAACCAGACAGAAAGTGAGGAAAGAAGGAGAAAATGATGAGACGTTTACAGAGATATACAACCTCAAATCCAATGAAGGTGGGTCGTTGCTGTGTACTGCTGGAGCTGAGTTGTTTGTGGAAATCATGGACATGGTGTCCTCCAGGACAAAGAGGAAAAGGACTGTCTGAATTGTTATCAGCACAGAGTTCAAAAGCCAGCCTCTCTGATGGTATGGGGGTGTATTAGTGCCTATAGCATGGGTAACTGTCACATTTGTAAAGACACTATTAATGCTGAAAGCTACATCCAGGCTTTGGAGCAACATAYRTMYATYCAAGCCACGTCTTTTTCAGGGACGTCYTGCTGRTTTCRGCAAGACAATGAAGACACAWCCTTCATGTGTTCCTGCAGCRTGGCTTCAGAGTGAAAGAGTGCAGGAACTAGACTGGTCTGCCTCCACACCTGTCTCCCATTGAAAAAGTGTGGAGCGTTATGAAGAGACCCCCAGATTGTTGAGCAACTGAAGTTWTTCATCAAGCAAGAAAAGAAAGAATTCAGCTACAAAGCTTCAACAATCAGTGTCCTCAGTTCACAAACACTTACTGAGTGTTGTTAAAAGGAAAGCTGATGGAACACAGTGGGAAACATGACTCTGTCCCTGATTGATTAGAACATGTTGCAGTAAGTGAAGATTTGCAATAAAGTTTATCTGTTTGAACATTAAAAATCTGTGTGTGTCAACCCCTTCAGGTGTACCTACTGTATATAATGACCTTTAAAAACCTGATATCTACATTGAAGATGGAATTAAAAAATTAACTTGAAGCCTCTTTCAGGTGTGTACTTACTGTAATGCTAACAAATTGATCAAATATAACTTTTATTTGTAACAGACAAACATTTCATAAGTTGGCATAATTTGTTTAAAACATTAGTGTGACAGGACCTTTAGTAAAACAAAACACCCTATTTTTTTATCTGCACACTGGTAACATGTCCTGCCGCTAATAAATTTATTTTTGCTTTTGCTCAGTGCATTGTTTATTAAAACAGATGTTACAGAAACTCAGACCAACCTCTGAAGTTTTGCCAAAGTATTTCTTTAATAACAAATTTTTTTACTTTAGACATGACATTGAGACACGTGTTCATGTCTCCACATGTTGTTCAGAATTTTCACCCATTAAAGAACGTGGCAGTGCTCTTTAAAATAACCATCATAGATTGTGAGCTTGTTGCTGCTTCCTTAACCACAGAGCAAGGCACTAAATAGTTTTACAGTACACTGATCTACTTGTAGGAGTCACCTGTATGTGCTGAAGATTTGTTTGTTTTTTTT
>NW_013952679.1:120142-125192 GCF_001266775.1 Austrofundulus limnaeus | reverse complement strand
CTTCCTTCCTTCCTTCCTTCCTTCCTTCCTTCCTTCCTTCCTTCCTTCCTTCCTTCCCCGTCTGTCTTACTTTTCCCTTCCCAGACCACTTTCTTCCCTTTTTTCTTTCCTTCCTTCTGTTCCCTCCTTGTTTCCTTGTCCTTCATCTCTCCCTCCCTGCTGGTCACAGTGTATGATCTGTCTCTAGGCTCATGTAGAGTTTATTTTAGCACCAGATATAAATTCCCTTCTACCTAGACTGAGGAAGCTGCCTTGCTGAGCAGCAGGGGCCTCCAGAAGGAGCAGGGCCACACCCATCATCAGCTCATCCACTGGCAGGTCCTGCAAAACATTCACACCATCCATAAGTTTGTCTCCAGAGAGTGTGAGGTTGAGTCTGTGTGTGATGATGTGTGACCTGTTGGCAGGCAGGCAGGAGCTTCTGCATCAGAGTGAGGAGCGGTCGACAGTCTCCGTTCAGCCTGAGGCATCGCTGACACGCACAGAGCAGCTGCAGCAGCAGCCCGACTCTTTCGCTCGTCCAGGACTCTCTGGGAACCCCGAGGAGACCTCGAATCAGGGCGTCCACAAACCCACACAGTTCTAAGACTGCCTCCACACTGTCCAGCTGAGGGACAGAGACACGTCTGTGCCAACAGTTCAACCATAATCATCATCAACAAATATAACAAAAACTGGACTAAAACTTAACAAAAAACAAACAAAAAACCAAATGATGGGTGAAAATGGTCCAACCAACGCCTCCTATGAGAGCTTTTGCAGACATTCAATCTAATTTCTTGCTCATGTTGACATTTTTTACATTTTATTGCCATTGACAGTGAAAGGATCAACTGTTCCACTCAGAGTGATGGATGTTTGCCTCATATAGTTTTAAAGACTTAATGGATGAACTCAGTTTAGTAGTTGTCCAGGTGGTTAACTAAAGTTTTTAACTGGATACACAGTCGCTGTGCATCATCATGGATCTTGCCTCAGTAATAAATCTGGTTTTGTTGTTTAATCTCATGACTGGGCGCCTGGTACAGACCTTGTATCATCACACTTCAACRTGTGGACCGTTTCAGCTTTGCTACTACCTCACCTCATGGCACAAAGGAGAACCTAAGATGGGCTAACTTAACCCCCTCCTCTGACTCAGTCCATTCAGACCAAGCTTAAATTGTTTCTTGTTTTTATACAAATCYTCCAACATGGTGACCACCAAAAGGCTGAAGACGTACTCTAAATTCCTCTTCTTCCAGCCACTTTTTTTGGAGTTTGCATTTTGTCTCTGCTCCTGACATTTCCATGTTTTTCCTCAAGCACAAGATCTTCAAAGAGCTGTGCACTGGAAACAAAAACCATAATATATCTGCACATTATTTTAATGTTTGTTATTGTAATAACTCATTTCACCAATATGGAGTCTGGCTGAGTGATTTCTACAATTGCTCATCATTCAATTTTTCTTGAAAACCTGTTGGTTTCATTTCATTTTGACACTATCGACTATTTAACATCCTTATTGAAAAGCAGAATAAATATGGCATTAGAGGATTAGCACTATAGTGGGTAACTAGTTATTTGAGTAACAGGAAACAGTTTGTTCAATTAAACAATGTAAGATGTGAATTACGTAAAATTAGATGTGGAGTTCCTCAGGGTTCTGCGCTTGGACCAGAACTGTTTATTTTATATGTGAATGATGTGTTTAATGTGTCGAAGCTTTTAAATTGTATTCAGTTTACCAATGACACAACACTTTTTTTATTCTGGTGGAAGTATTGAACAGACGCAGGAGGTGATAGAGACATAATTTAAGAAAGTATAAAACTTGGTTTAAACTGAATAAATTATCACTGAATTTGGATAAAACTAATTATATGATATTTAGTAACAGAAATAAAACTATTAAAGATCCATTCTGTACTGATGATACTGAAATTTGTAGAGTCAGTAAAATAATTTTTTTGGGTGCCATCATTGTTGAAAAGCTGACAAAGAAATCTCATATAAACTACTTAAGATTAAAAATAGTTAAACCAATTGCATTGCTGTATAAAGTAAGAAAGTTTTTAAACTATAAACCTCTGTATATACTGTGTAATACAATGATTGCTTCACATTTAATTTATTGTACTGAAGTTTGGGGAAAAGCCTGTAAGAAAATAACAAATCCTATTTTCACAATAATTTATATGTTTTAAAAAATGCTAAATTAAGCAATTCCAGCTAACATTAGCATTTATAAACTGATAAAAAACTACATTTTCACTAATTTGCTTCAAACTGATGATTGTGTCAGGTGGAGCACTGATGATTTACACAAAAGGATGTCAGTGTGTCACCTGCACATGTGGAACCAGCTGACAAAGGCAGAGCAGCAGGTTGTCAGCTGAGGCCGACGGCACTCCAGCTCCAGACTCTGTGAGCAGCACCCAAAGGAGACTCTGTCGAAGAAGTGCATGCTGGGACAGCCGCTGGGGTTCACAGTACAGGTACCGAAGGAAGGGAGCCAACATGGTGATGTAGGATGGTTTTTTCCTGTAATACGTTCGAGAAAAAATATTCATGAGCTTTATATGAAGCCAACACTTCATCTGACTCATTTAGGAAAAATTACAACAAATACACAAACGGTGGAAATATTACATTTTTGCTGCTTGTGACAAAGTGAGTCTGCACATGTTCTGTCGATGTGCTTCTCAGAGGCAGCTACTCAACCCCTGCCTGGCTTTTAGCATGTTTCAGCTCTGTTACTACCTCGCCTTGTGGCACAAAGCCACRTCAGAGGTGGGGTGCTGTCTGCCTRAGCCTGAGATTAGATTTTGCTTTAGTTTTTACTAGTAGTGTCCTAAATTCATCTTCTTACAGCCTCTTTAGCTGGAGTTTGAATTTTGTCACCAACAATCAATGAAATGGTTTGGCATGTTACTCTAGTGAACATTGCTGTATGGTGTGCAGTATTTCTTTACACGTGGGTACTGTCAGCACGGTAGTGGAGGGTAAACCTGGGGTTCTTGCAGTCACTGAGTCAAYCATGAAATTAGCATCWGTTTGACAGCTGAAGCTTCTACCAAATTGGGTCTAAAACACCAGATAATCGACAACAAGATGGCTGAAAAAAAAAGGATTTCAAGTGTTGCAAAGGGTCAGTCAAAGTCCAGACACAAATATTGGAACTAAATTTTTATCATATCTTCATCCACCAAATAAATCCAAAATAAATAAGAGCATACTTTCTTTTGACTACATCTGMGCTTGATTATACCTCCTGCAGTAACTGTGTACTGTGTGGCTTTAGATGTTCTGATGCTGTAAAGCTTTGAGTGATTAGCAGATAGGTTCAAGGCCTCTGCTGGGGCCAAGCTTGCCTGTCGACAGCATGTCGGGTAAAGTCATCAATCTCCAGCAGCAAAGCTGGCCAGCAGTCCGCTCGGTTCTCCAGGGCGGTGATGAATGGGTGAGGACTGCTCCTGCACAAAAACACAAAGGTAAAAAGGTCCAACATTTAGCACAAATTCCAAACTGCATCCCTAATTTCAGCAATGTGGGATTAAACATAATTTTAAAACACATTTTTAGACTTAGCTAAGCAGCTACAGCTGGTTTTGATAACTAAAGTTGAAAAAAGAAATTTACATTCACTGTATACAAAAACACAAAACCATTTAATATCATGTTTGCAAAATGTCAGATTGGTGAGAAAGTTATTATTTACATACACTAAGACTACAAAGCCTTTCATTCTGTAGCTGAAGATTCTCTTCCCATGCAGGGAGAATGTGGAGTTCTGGGATGTTTTGATTATGTAGATTAGATTAGATAGATTATTGTCATTGTACAGAGCACAGTGAAATTACAGATAAATTCACCTGCAGATTAATCTCACTGCCACCRCACAGGTGTGACCCTACCTCTTGTCTGTTAACAGTTGGAAACATGTTGGTGTATAGAGAAAAGGGAGAGGGAGCTCTGACATGACGCCACTTGTCAATCAAACCAATCAGAGATAGGTATTGAACAGCAGGTGACACACCCTCTAGATAGATTTCCATCAACACTGAGCTTTGAGTGGATTTTATGTTGGATTTTATGAAGCATATAGAAAAAAATAGTAATTCTGAATAGTTGGAGGGCAAATATTTTTATCTGTTCACAAAACAAAACTGTCTCCAAACGATGGACAAAGGCGTACAGCTGTATTCATAAACAGCTAAATACACGAGTGATGGATGAGAACTACCATGTGTTAATCCTTAAAGCTAGCTGTCATCAGCTTAGTGTGTAGGTCTATGATGCAGCTTCATTTTGCCAAGCTTAGTCTTTGATTATTATGACCAGTTAATGATGGACCGATTACCTAAGGCTGGGTGATAATTTAATAACGATATACAGTATATCACAATAAACACATGTTCAATATCAATAGAAAACATCTTATATTATAATGATAATTTATCTGGTTATTAACTGCAAGCGGTTGATAATTTGCTGATAAATTAAGCTAGCACCTTTCAGCTAAACAACACCGGGAAAGCTAAGAGATACCTTCAAAATAAAAGCTTCAAGCTGATGACAAATGCCCACTAAAAAAATAGCTTGCGTTGATGTTTACTTTTCCCTCTTGTCGGCACGTTTAAGCGATGGAGCGCTAGCTTGCTGGACTGGTCCAGCATCGTAGGGTAAACATGAAACCAATTACTGATTTRGGATGCTGTTACACTGAAATGAAGCATCTAAAAACTGAAGAAGGTGTCCATACAATGCCCCAWCAGCTAAAAGACTGCAGCTAAACAAGGTAAGCTAGCAAAAAACCTGTGGAGTAGCATGCAGTAGCAGTTCCACGTTTCTCCACCGTGATTTAAAAGTTCTTAAGAATAAAAATGAACAAAATGGAGTGAAAAGAGAAAATGATGCAACAACTTTAGAAAAAATTGTGGATAAAAGAGGAATTGTCACCAGTTTGGCAGTATTTCATTTATATTTTAAAGGGCTAATATTATGTGTTTCTCAGGCATATATTTAAATACTATACCATAATAAAGTATCTATGTCACCTTTAGTT
>NW_013952679.1:115673-120035 GCF_001266775.1 Austrofundulus limnaeus | reverse complement strand
CTTCTAAACGCCTTGAAATTGGCCTCTGTCTCTTTAAGAACCACCTTCCGCTTCTGTCCCACCCATTTCGGTGCTGGGGGGATCTGCATGCGTGCTATGATGAAGTTTATTTGGCATCTGAAAATACATTTCCTCAAAGGTATTTTGAATCTGAAAAGAGCTTCACTGAATGAGAAGTAGTGTTGAGCAGCAGACAGTTTAACTTTCACTTTCACTTTCACTTTCACTTGTTGGCTTTGTTACTGCCGAGAGCCTGCAGGAGTCATGGGCAGGGTGTGTGGGGTGGGGAGGTGTTTCTGGTCCCAAAAGGTATTTCTGGTCCCCACCTGTCGTTTTGCTCCTCAGCATGGCTTCCTAAAAACGCTGCAGGATTTCTCAAACATGCATGAATGAGTCAGAGCAAGGCTTTGGTCATGTTTTTTTATGAGAGTATAAAATTATAACATGATATAAAACTCAAAAAAGTTGATTTTACATGATATTGCCCCTTTAAGTTTAACAGGAGTCAGACTGATGTTTAAAATTACTCAGTAATTATCATCAATATCGACAGATATGAAAAACTTATATTGTGATAAGTTTTTCAGTCATTATCACCCAGCCCTACAATTAACACATTTATTTAGCTGTGCAGTGTGAAACGCTCACTCTTGGAACAAAATGTATTTCACTAAGTTCAAACCACGGATTACTTAATGACTGCATGAAAACATGGACGGCAGTAACTCTAGTTTAAGTTTCTAAATATCTAATGTAGTTTATATATGTGAGCACTGGGGTGCAACGATACATAAAATTCAAGATTCGGTTTGGTTCGATACTTTAGTCTCACGGTTCGATATTTTTTCGATACAAAAAAAGAAAAATTTTCATGCCCTTTTTAACTAATATTTTATTTAAATTAATTCTGAACATTTGTACAGTTTTTAAATCAAATGTTGCTGAAACAGCAAGTTTCTCAGTGGATCTGCACTCGACAATGCAGCCTAGGTGGAGTAGTCGAACACAGATCCACTGATCCTTCAACACAGAGCATCTTCAGAAGACAAGTTGATAAAATAAATTTTAAAAAATCTGTATTGCTGGATACAAGTGTGTATTTAACCTAAAGAGCTGTACTGAACGGTTCGATATGGGTACATGTATTGTTGCACCCCTAGTGAGCACCAGTTTATTGGACTATTTTATTCTTCCTCTAAGTGAAGAAGACTCTGGGCTTTAACTTCAGTTTATCTCAATGTTGGCTGAAAAAATGTCTCGGATAATGCTGTCAGCTTGACAGCGTCCACTGTCACAGTTGTCATGTGACTGAGTAGGAGGATCAATACTGTAGGTGTCATATTATTTATTAAAGGAAACTGATGATAAATTAATCCTWATCTTAAATTCACTCAGTTATTTTTTTAAATGGTTTGGTTACAAAATAAAATTACCTGCCAGTACCACCACTATTAGTTTTTTCCCTTGACCTTGTTATCCTGTGAGAAGAAGACAGCCTCCATCACTCATGAATCAGTCCATCCATTAAGTGCAGACAAAACCCTGAGGTCAAAACCAAGTTGAAGCCTGTGTGTTTGTAACCTTCCAGCCCACAGAAGGCCAGAGGTTAACACAACACTGTTGTTGTTTGTGTGTGTGCATGTGTGTGTTTGATGTCAACACCATCACGTCCACCTACCCAGTGTGTTCCATCAATCAATGTTAATCCAAGTGTAGGAAGGAAGCTCGCAGACTGAGCATGTCTGTGCCTGTAACAGAACATAGAGTGGTCCAGACATGGACCCACCTCCCTCCTCCTCCTCCTGCTCTTTCCATTCAGTCTTTAAACGGTAATCTGTCTGACCATCTCCGTCTCCCCTCCTCAGGTTCCCTGTGGCCGTCTACAAACCTTTAGCTCCGATCCAGCTCCCATCCATCAGCCTTTAGTGGCGTTCTCTACCACACAAAGGAAGAAGTCAAGACAGGAATCTTCCTGCCTTTAGTTTGACTCCAAGTTCAGCATTAAATCAGCGAGGTGGCAGACAGATGGGCTAGGTAACATCACCCACCCCCCTTCCTACAGGTGTTTACAAGCCTCACTAGCCTTTGCAGAGCAGCACGGCTTCAAACACAAACCCTTTTCACTGCACAGCAGAAAACAACAACAAAAAGTAGCATTGGGGCAATTCATTTAAAAACCACAGAACAAGAACCAACATAAAAGATTTGGAAAATCATCTGCAAGATCAGCCACCAACGCCTTATCAATTGTAAGAATCTTAATTTCTATATAAGTGGGCACAAGCCAGGCAGAATATGTGGAAAAGCCTACGAGGAACACTTCAAACCAAAAATAACTTCCCATGAGAAATGAGATGAAGTTGGGGACACAGCATTGAGCCTCCCCTTATCCTGCTGGGGGCTAAAGTGCTCTGAGTCTCAGTGGCAGATTGCACAGGGCTGCACGAAGCAGACCGTCAACAATAGGCACCAGTGTGCATCCTTCATTAATCCTGCAGCATTTACAGTTACCCAGCGGTGCCAGGCCCGGCAACCAATGAGTGGCCAGACTGCCAGGCCAATGGCGCCACCCTGCTGCCCCCAACACATTCATCTTCCCACCAGGGAGGTTAGGGCTGCCAGACAGACAAACACTCAAGACAGCGATCAAGACCGAGGGGGAGAGGGACAATGGGAGAGAAGGACCTGAAGAAAGTAGCAATGGAGATGCAGATGGAGATGAGGAACTTAAAAGGGAAAAATAGAAAAGAGGGAAGGATTTCAGAGATGGAAAGAAGAAATGGAGATCAGTGAAAAAAGAGAAACGTAAAAAATAAAAAAAGACAAAGAAGCTCTGTTATGACATGTTGCATCTGATTAAGGRGGCCCCAGGATCTTGGCAGAGGTGTTGGTCTAAGACCAGCCAAGGAGGAGGAAGAAATGGACGCTTCAACTAACATATGAAACCGTTTGTTTGGGAATATTTAACAAATTTAAATGATTTGTGCCAAATGTCACTCCTCCACCACTGTACTTACACAACTTCAGGTTCAACAACTACACATATATTCCCTAAGACAGAAAGAAAAGCTTATAAGGACTGGAGAACTGTTACACAAATCTGGGCAATAAAATTACAGGTTCCATGAATTATCTCAGGGTTTGTGCTCAACGTAATGTGTTTTACTGTACTGTATACATAGAATCCAATCATCAAGACTCAAAAAAGGTCTTTAGAAAATCTATCATCAAATTTTAACGGTCTGTTGTCTGCTTCTAATGCTGCGCAACTCWTTAATTGCTTCACATAAATGGGCCATGGCCAGTTATTCAAAACTGGTTTCCACACAAAACRTAGTGGTTTATAATAGAAATCAATCCAACAAAAGTGAGCGTGGGTGTTTTACACAGTTTTTTCAAGAAACAGCATTAATGACCTTCACTGTAAATTGATAATTCAGTTTGTACTGGCTCAAAGATGTGAACATTTAATGAAACAACCATGAATACATGAAGTAGGAGGAAAAAATTACATGAATAATAATTAGATTGTGTTTACACCATTGAAATCCAGAGAATTAATGTTGAATAAGTCTGAGCAGGTTTGTTTCTATAAGCATCTGTTTGAAACTAAAGCAGGTATAGTACATTTAAATCATTTAGTATTAATGTGCTGTACAGATGTATAAAAAATATAATTAGTGAAACTGACTTTGGCTAAAGGGTTGGCTTCCCAAACTGAATCTTTTTGTTGCACAAAATTTTGAGGCAATCGCTGCAATCAAGTATTTTCTGTAACTGTCTAATGACAGGTTTGTTGTTTCACTACCCATGAGCAAAATGATGGGACTTCATGCTAAAAGCAGGTCCAGTTCTGTCTCATCTGTTTGAAGGACATTTTCCCAGAAGCTCTGTGTCTTTCTCAACATTGGTTTTAATAAATTCCAGTCTGGGTTTTATGACTTGTGTTTACTTTGTCTCAAACAGACACAGATGAACACCTCTGTTGTTCTGGACCCTTTGGTCCCTGGATGTGTCCAAAAGAGGACAGGTTGCCTCCAGTCCTGTGGACCTTCTGAATAATCTGAGCAGCTGTAGTCTCAGGAACATCCAGCTGCTTGGAGACAGTCTGAAGGTCTTTACCTTTAACATGATGTCCATCATTGTCTTTCTGAGCTCCTGAGACACTCTGTCCTCTGCTGAGACACAGAATGCTGCTCCACAATGCAGTTCTAATAATAATTTCTCATTTGAAAAATTCCACTTTATAAACCTTGTTCTAATTGAAAAAAATCCATATATATATATATGTACAGCGGGTAAAATAAGTATTGAACACGTCACCATTTTTCTCAGTAAATATATTACTAGAGGTGCTAATGA
>NW_013952679.1:113061-114283 GCF_001266775.1 Austrofundulus limnaeus | reverse complement strand
CATCTCAGTCCAGAAATGTGCAGTTCTAGGCACAGCTAAGATACTGCGCAGAACCCTCAAGCTCCCAGGCCTCTGGTAGAGGACCCGAGCTCAGAGGATGAAAGAGACCACCCGCGGAGGGTGAGAAGGGAATTTTTATTTTTTTTATATATATATACAGAAACAGAAATAAGTAGAAATGTTGAGTTTGCACATTCTGAAATGGAAAAAAACTAATCAAATTTAAAGTAAAAGAATCAAACTGAAAAAAGTGGGTATAGATTCTAATCATATACAGAGCTAAAGACACCAAAGACATATAAGGAACCTTATCTTTAATTAAAGATGTGATGCTTCTGTGGCTCTGCCTGTGATTTAGCAGTAGTTAATAATAACATCTCAGAGGTGCAGCTGAAGATGAACTGACCTGATAGAATATGGACAGGTGAAGTGTGTCTCCTCTTGTCTTTGGTCAGCCTGCATCTGCAGCAGTCGTCCAGTGATTTTTATTAGGCCCTGAACATTCCTATTCACAGTGCATCAAAAACACAACACAGATTAGGTGACATTCCCAGAAAAACATTAATTTGTTTAACATACACCCTGGTTCTTAGAAAACACAGTGAGATGTTTCACTATGGGAATGTGATGGAATGTGATTACTTTAAAGAGATTCCAGTGACAGAGCAGTTGAGCCATGCTCTAGGGCTRTGTATTTGGTGATACACAGGGGTCACGATAACATATACTGTAATTTTTTGAAATATATTGCCAGATTTTGTGATAGCTGACTGCAGTCAGAACAAAGACGGTCCCATACGGAACACTTCTATTTGGCTTAAATTACGGGACATTCTGGCTAATATGGGACAGTTACCTCAGCTTTGAAGGCAGCGGGTGTTGGCCTGATCCACTCAGATTCAGCCATTGGTACATACTTACTGATTTAAGCCTGGTTTATACTTTTGAGTCGTATGCCTTGTTCCCCCTGCTGAGTGACAAAAAATTGCACAACTTCTGTCTGCTCTTCCGCTGCTCTCCCCTGGTGACAGCCATCTTGTGCATAGCCCCCAGTCAGAACAATGAGATGCGGACTAGGGATGGAATGATTTTTGATTCAATCGTCTATCGGTGATTGAAGGGTTGGAATGCGATTTTTATTTTAAGAGTGATCTTTATTAATTAATTAAACGCCCAGCCAGGGATGTAAAATAAATTTTATATGTACCCTTCTCTGTAAATT
>NW_013952679.1:110276-111985 GCF_001266775.1 Austrofundulus limnaeus | reverse complement strand
GGGGGGGGGCCGCCCCGCCTGTATAATGGTAGGGGAAACACTGCTGTTAGTTTAGATGCATGCCTGGACACACTACAATGCATAATAAAAATATTGATTTTCACATTAGGAAAGGAAATATGGATGAGGACCTGGTTTCAGTCGTAGATTGGTCCATTTTAATGATGCAATGAAAATAGGCGGAGTCAGGTCCTGAAGAAGATGATATAATGAATTTTCTTCCTGAAATGCTTTGCTGAACGCATGGGGACAAAGCGTTAAACCTGCAATTCAGTCCAGCGCTGATGCAGTTGGATGACTTCTTTTCACATTCAAACCTTCAAGTACTGGTGTATTTTCTATCTGGTTATGAACACATTAAAAGGTAAACAAACACGTCAAAATTTATTTTCATATATATTGGGACAGCCTATGATGCAGGGCAGTGACGTAAGTGGCTGATGTCGTCTGCAACCCATGAAATGAGACACAGCATTTATGAGCAGTGGGCCATCAATCAAACAGCTAGTCTGACTTCCTGGAGTACACTGTCAGTCAACAGAAGACATATACTCAGAACTGTGATAATTTGGTTCTGATGGTCCTTACCTGCACCCACAGATGTGGACCTACTGTGTACTGTCTTATAGACAGAMTGAAAGGTACAATCAAGGGGACACAGGTTTTGACATTTCTATCTTACTCAGATGTCAAGCTGAGACAAGTTTTAACAAAGGGGTCAGCTGTGACCTTGACCTTTGACCTTGAAATCGACAGCGATCATCTATGGCCCCTGAGGTGTCCAGCTATGCAGTTTGACATTTCCAGGCTACAGGGTAATAAACTCAGAGCTTATATGTAGGACTGACGGAGATTAAGATCAAGTCGGTTGTTAACAGTGTAGTTTATTTTTCCAACTAAAAACAAGAGGTAAAAAACTGAGAAGAAATCTGTTAGTAGAAAAAAACAATAAAGAATCTCCTGATGGATTTCTCCTCAGATCTTTYGGAGTCAGAGTCTTGGACAGTGAAGCCTATCTAATGAGTGTGTGTCATGAACCTGGCAGAAGGCAGCAGGTTGAGGGCCGTGTTGAGGATGTACTGCAGGTCTGCGTGGCCCTGATCCACCAACAGCACCACAGCGTCGCAGCAGGCCGAACGTACGGGTGCGCAGTCGCTGCAGCACTGCTGCCACAAAGCCTCCAGTGCTGGGCCCTGACATACAACACATCCAGGCGAGTCAGGTCACACATGGWAACATCAAAGAGTCAAAAATCTTTCCCCACTCAAGTCATATTATTGAGTAAAATATCTAAAGTTACAGTAGCAGTAATTATAAAAACATGAGACCAAGATATTTACATTTATGTAAAACCAACAGGTTATTTGAAGACACGCACCTGAGTGGAAGCCTGTGTGATTTGTCCATTTTGTCCTTTTTCCTTTAAGACAGCAGCAACAAGTGTCCTCACACCCTGGAGCAGGAAGTAGATGTTTTATAGAARACAGGCGGACATTATTTTAGTTTTGGTCACGAGTAACAAATTTAAACTTTAAATGTAGGCTCATTTTCATGCTTCAAAAAATATGTGTTTATATAGTCAAGGTTGCACATAAAATCTTTGGTCTGGTTCTCAGGGGAGAACCTTGTTGCTTGGTGCTCATATTTTCCTTCACTCATTTAACACATTTATATAGAGGAGCGTCAGGGCATCTAACGTCCCCCTGTTC
>NW_013952679.1:107289-109384 GCF_001266775.1 Austrofundulus limnaeus | reverse complement strand
GTGCAGGAGGAGCAGAGGAGGAGATGTGACTGATCGCTGCAGCAACTCGAGTCGAGCCGGCCCGCTGCTTCAGCCAAACCTGCTCTCACTGAAAGTCCCGCCCTGCTCTGCTCTGATTGGACAAAACGGCTCTGGACTTCGTCTGATTTGTTGAAGGCAGTGTCCGTTTAATCCTTATGTCAGGGTCCCGCTCAGGCGCACCGAACAACGATCCATTCACACCAGTGCCGCTGGATTATTTTTTATTTTTTTAAAGAAATTAGGTCACATTTGCGACCAAACTGGTMGCACTCTAGAGCCCTGCTAACTGTTGTTTTGACAGACAACCAGGTACAATCTTAGGTMCGCAAGGGAGCTTTATGACGTTACATCTGGTGCGTTTTTTCCTTTTTTGACCGCGCATGCGTACCTGCGACTGCTTATGTGCCACTATGTCTATAGTCTATAGCCTTTAATAAAAAGCCTAAATAATAAAATACACTGCATGGCCACCAAAATTTGCCACCAAAAAATAAAAGGTCACAATCTAATATTTGGTTGGACCGCCTTTGTCTTTGATTGTGGCACGCATTTGCTGTGGCATTGATTTGATAAGCTGTAATGTCACAAGATTTATTTCCATCCAGTGTTGCATTYATCACCAAGATCTTACATTGATGATGGTRGAGTCTGACCTTCTCCAGCACATCCCAAATATTCTCAATGGACTCTGTGGAGTCAATCCATGTGTGAAAATGATGTCTCATGYTCCCTGAAYCACTCTTTCACAATAAGAGCCCCATGAATCCTGTCATTGTCATCTTGGAATATGGCCATGCCAYCAGGTAGAAACAATCCATTGATGGAATAACCTGGTCATTCAGTATATTCARGTAGTCAGCTCAGCTGACCTCATTCTTTGAGCTCATACTGTTGCTGAACCTAGACCTGACCAACTGCAACAACCCCAGATCATAGCAATGCCCCAATAGGCTGGTACAGTAGGCACTAGGCATATGGGTGCATCACTTCGCCTGCCTTTCTTCTTACCCTGATGAACCAATCACTCTGGAATAAGGTATATCTGGACTCATCAGACCACATGACCTTCTTCCATTGCTCCAGAGTCCAAACTTTATGCTCCCTAGCAAAGTGAAGTCTTTTTTTCCAGTTAGCCAATGATTTGAAATTGTTTAAAACTCTGACGCTCGTATTATTACCAGAACCCCCTCCATTTGTCATTTACCTTAAGTCCGACAGCAATTACACTGGCTTCCCATTAAATATTGAATCATCTACAAGATCCTCCTCCTTTCATTTAAGGCTTTCCTCCACTTCCTCCCAACTCTTGTTCCTTCTGCTTGCCCCCAGCCTTTAGAACTCACTGCCTCAGGACTTTAGAAATTCAGTTTCCATAGCCATCTTCAAATCCCAACTCAAGACTTATCTGTTCAGCAAGGCATATATTATTGAACCATAAATCTCTGTAACTACCATTAATTTTACATTATCTCAAAGATGTTTTTTATTATTTATTGTTGGAGTATATTTCTTTTTACCATTTTATTTTGCTTTGTTAATTGATTTTATTGTTTCTATTGTGTTTACTGTTCCACTGTGATTTCATTATTGACCTTTGAAATGTGACGTTGGGAGTTTTGAAAGGCACCTGTAATAAATGCATTATTATTATTACTATTTGACCCTTCTCAAACAGACTGACATMTTTCCACAACCACGAGATTTGTCTTTCCACATGATTGTTTAAGAAACGAGAAGCACCTCTTTGCACCAGTTGGGGTTAAATAACTTGTTGCAGCTGAAAGATAATCACCTATGCAGTAATTATCAAATAGGAGGCTCATACCCATTTGCTTTGTTAAATCCAGGTGGCCACTTTTTTTGGCCAGGCAGTGTATTTCTTTAATAGCAATAAAGTGAAGATTAATGGTTAATGTGGTGGAACTAATACTTTTAGGTTTAAGCCAGTAATTCATGACATACCTTAATGACCTAGGTTTTCATGACATGCTGTTAGAATAGCAGATAGAATGATTAAAGTCAGAACAAGATTTGCTAACAACAGTCATTCTTAGATATCACTTGAGTTTATCTT
>NW_013952679.1:104263-106498 GCF_001266775.1 Austrofundulus limnaeus | reverse complement strand
TTTGTGCCAGACCAAAAAATCTCTCAGGAAGGATTCAGCTCTTAGATGACAACAAATGGTCAGAGTTACAGAGAAATGCTTTTTCTCCASCAGCAAGGAGAAGACTGCAGCAACAGGCTGGAATCAAAACAACTGATAGCAGCCAGAGAAATGAAGCAGTCTTTCTTCAAAACAGATTCACACCACTGGAAGAAACTGAAGAGTCTGAACAAAGTTCATCCTCTGATCTCAGAGAGGGACCTGAGATCAGATTCAGCTCAAAGACAAAGCAAATCCAAAGAGAGACTTTCAAGAATCAAGAAATGCTGATCATCACAGATAAAATGATGAATGAGATCAGATGCTTCTGGAACAAGAAAAAAGTCAAAGTTTTGAGTTTTGCTGATAAAGTGTCTGATCTCACAGAGAAGATTCTGGAACTCACTGAAGAGTATCCAGCTCTTAAGGCGCTCATCATGCATACAGGAAGCGATGAGGTTATGAACCGACAATCAGAAATCCTGAAGGATTCCATTCTGCTGCTGAATGCAGTTAAAAATCTCAACATGGATGTGTTCCTCAGTGGGCCTGTTCCTACAGCCAGAGGAGGGGCTGAGAGGTTCAGCAGACTGTTGGTTCTTAATGGATTTTTGGAAAAGTCCTGTGTTGACCACTCGGTGAGTTTTGTGGATAACTTTGATCTCTTCTGGGAGAGACTGCATCTCTTCAAGTCTGATGAASTGACTCTGAATCAAACAGGAGCACAACTTCTGGCTTCCAACATGAAGTATTTCCTAAACCAAGTTCGAGCTGGAAACAAACAGGAGAAATCACAACAGCTGACGTCTGAAGGACCACTGGAGAAAACTAAGATATTGATGGAACACAGCGTGTAAGTTACTGATAAGAAGACTGTTGCAGAATCAGAACCAGAGAGAGAGGAGTTACTTCAACCTACAGAACCAGCCTCACAAACAGAGGATCTCTTGGACTCTGAGACCCTAACAGGACAGCAAGTGGAATGCCCCCTCCTGGATTTCACTAACATCATGGAAGAACCTGCAGAGATTAAGATCCAACAAACATCATGCCCAAATCCACATAACCCTCATCTTCCAGCCCCTGGAACTAAACCAGCCTCTAAGAAAATCCGCAGAGCCCCACCACCACCTCTGACTCTTCCACATATCAAAACAGACAGGCCTGTTTGTGTTCAAGATTATCCAAAGATTTTTGTGTGATAATTATGTTTTGGGGTTAGGAATTACTGTGGGAGGAATAAAAATTGAATCACTGGGGTTGGGATTTTAGAAAAGTACATATACTTAGGTTTGTGTTGACATAACTTTTTTAATACATTAAAGAGCTGTTTTTTGTTTTATTGATCATTCAGTTGATCATTTAATAATCAAGAGGAGGGGAGTGTGGTGGAACTAATACTTTTAGGTTTAAGCCAGTAATTCATGACATCCTTTAATGACCTAGGTTTTCATGACATGCTGTTTATCTGCAGATAGAATGATTAAAGTCAAAACAAGATTTGTTAATGACAACAATCATTCTTAGATAACACTTGTGTTTTCCCTTGACCTAGGATGAAATCTTGCCAAGATGACATAATAGTGTTTATTAAACAATATATACAGTATTTGAGGCCTCTCAACTGCATCAGGAGTGACACAGAGGCAGAAGTGCAGAGACAGGGCAGACAGCAGCGGGACAGTCTGATGTTGTTCTCTGTGTTTCCTGTTGTTGCAATTAAACTCAGCTGATCATTTCCATGGAGTACCTTCATTCTTGGAACACATATTTCTGTCTTTGTTAAATAAATATTTCCATAACAGTTAATTAACAATAACATTAACTTTTTTTTAGACCAAGCAGAGGGAAAAGATTATGGAATCACCTTGTAAATTTTCATTCCCAAAACTAACACCTGCATCAAATTAGATCTGCTCATTAGTCTGCATATAAAAAGGAGTGATCACACCTGGAAAAAGAGCTGTTGCACCAAGTGGACTGACATGAATCATGGCTCCAACATGAGAGATGTCAATTGAAACAAAGGAGAGGATTATCAAACACTTAAAAGAGGGTAAATCATAATGCTATGTTGTAAAAGATGTTGGTTGTTCACAGTCAGCTGTGTCTAAAATCTGGGCCAACAAACAACATGGGAAGGTTGTTAAAGGCAAACATTCTGGTAGACCAAGGAAGACATCAAAGCATCAAGACAGAAAACTTACAATACTATAC
>NW_013952679.1:94591-97469 GCF_001266775.1 Austrofundulus limnaeus | reverse complement strand
TTAAGCTAAAAATCAGCATATTTTCTTTTAAAAAGATAATTTTTCACTGTATCAATTTGTTGAAACCAAACTAACTCTTTTATTTTATTTCAAGGCTTCTAATTTCTACAGTTTAACCAAAGTTTTAACAATTGTCTGTTCATTTCTACCTCAATCGTTGCTCTCTGAGATTCTGAAGAGTTCTTATGAAATTTTTCATTTTTGGCCTTGAAGATTTGAACTGTTTAATGGTAACATTTCCACAGTATTCTGAACAAAAATCTGTTTTATATTTTTGCTTTAGGTGGTGATGAGTGAATGTATCAAACAAATCTAATTCCTGACTTTTGAATCAGACTTTGAACATGACTGCCAGACATTTTCCATCATTTGGATCTCTTCATCCTCCTGATTTACATCTCCTCACAAACCAATCAGAACAGTGCAGACTTACATCAGTCCCATTAGAGCTGTTAGATCAAACACTAACAGGACTGATGTAGACCCTCTGGTTTTTAGTTCTAAAGGAACACACAGAATTATCTTATGGCTTCCCTAACCATGATCTCTGATAAAACACAGACTTGTAACATTCTAAGAGACTGAGCTAATATTTGACAAAATCCCACAAACAGAAATGTACAACATAACACTGTGTGAACAATCAGCATACCTGGGCTTGTATGATGGGGCTGGAGAAATCAAACCGGGTTTTCAAACTCTCGGTCATGACTGCATCTCACACCTGAACACAGAAAACATTTCTGTTACAATATACTAGTAATCTAACATAAAAATAAACAGCAATGGTTTACTATAAACACACTCACTGAAAAATAAAGTACAGGTGTTGGTCAAAAATTTCGTTAAGTTGTTGGTTATAATCATCAAAATTAAATTTTTTTTTATATATTTCAGTCTGTGTGTAATAAATGATTATAAAAGTTTTACTTTTTGAATTGAATTACTGAAATAAACCAATATTTTCAGGATATTCTAATTTTATGACCAGCACCTGAAGGAATGATGAGCAATTGGGATGTAACTAATCTGAATTGTAAGAAGCCGGCACGTCTAGAACAAGAACTAAGGACATAAGTTGTGGCATCCTGAGTGGAGATAACAGTGTTATCAAGCAGTTGCCAGAGCAGCCAACAGTCAGTCAAAACACAGAAGATGTCTCATAAAACATCTTGAACAGTAAGACCAAATGAGGTCACTTTATGAAACCAGGTGGTGGAAACGTGAAACTGCCCAACATGTGGGGAGTATAAATGTGACCACTGAAGACACCGAGTAATCAGGTCTGAACGGGTCTGGTCTAGATGCATTTGCTCTTCAAAAAAAAACAAAAAAAAAACACAGGTCCAGGTTTGAAAGCCATGCTTGTCCAAATCTGTCCATCAGACTTTAGAACTCTTAGATAATCTGACAGAAAACTTGTAAATATTCTTGCAATTTCAAATCTATTTTAAATCGCCTACTAGTCTTACACTGGTTGTGTCTCAATTCATGGGCCGCATCCTCATGAGTGCTCATTTGTCGGCCGCATACGCAGAGGTTTATAGTAACTAAGTACATTTACTTCATAACAGTAACTAAGTAGTTTTTTTTTGAGGATTTGTAATTTCACCAATATTTTTTAAATAGCTACTTTTACTTTTATTTCATCCCATTTTAAAGCTAAAAATGATAATTTTACTTCTTTACTTTAAAATGTAACACCTAGTTACTCATTACAAAATTAAATCTGTTTGAAATCATCATGAAAGAAGATGTTTCTGCACTCTAARAAATGAAATGTTGAATTTACTCAACMAAGTCATGTCAGCTGGCTGCACTAAGCCTATTGAGTAAATTGAGCAAAGAATATACATACTGCTCAGTTTACTCAACCTGGCTTAGTGGAACCAGTTTGGTTCAGTACATAGAAAAGTTTATTTCATAGAGAGTGTGTAAAAGTTATTTTACTTCCCCCCAGGAAACAGTTTTATGACTTTTAATTGAGTATCCTGATGCATCTCAGTAATCCAGGTAGAAAAATCAAAAAGAAAAAATAAGTAGGTCCTCTGGACGGGTTCTTCTTTAGTGAAACGTTTCGTCTCTCCTCCAAGAGACTTCTTCAGTCTGATGAGTTTCAGGTGAACTCAGCCTTAAAAGCACTGCCTCCACATGGTGGACAAAGAGGTCAGTCACATGCAAAAGAGGACCATCGCCTAACAATAGACTTGATTAGCTCTATTGTTAATAGAGGGTCATGTGCCCCATCACCTGGCTTATTGGTTTGAATGCTGTGGTTCTTAGGTGTCGTGTTATGTGTACGTAGTGAATGCAGGCGGGGCTCAAAGTCCCCTTGTTTTTGTTTTTTCCCTCTTTGTGTTGGTTATCGTTGGGGCCCTGATTCACACCTTTTGCTCACAGGGGGCTGAGTCATACTTGCAATAACAGCTTTGTAGGAGGAGGACAACTGGACATGAAGGCCTCCACCTCTGTTTAATGGTGCATGTTTTTTTCTTCACAAAGATGCCTTCTTTTACTCCTCTCTCAAACCAACGTTCCTCTCTATCAAGGATGAAAACATCTTCATCCCTGAAAGAGTGACCGCTGAAAGAGTAAGCGATGGCCCTCTTTTGCATGTGACTGACCTCTTTGTCCACCATGTGGAGGCAGTACTTTTAAGGCTGAGTTCACCTGAAACTCATCAGACTGAAGAAGTCTCTTGGACGAGACGAAACGTTTCACTAAAGAAGAACCCATCCAGAGGACCTACTCATTTTTTCTTTTTGCTTTACTCGAGTAGTTTTCTCATCAGTGAAATTTATTTTTACCAAAGTCATTTTCTGTTCATGTAATTTCACTTTTACTTTATTATCTTTTTCAAGTACTTTATAGACCTCTG
>NW_013952679.1:87953-93396 GCF_001266775.1 Austrofundulus limnaeus | reverse complement strand
GTTTCAGGTTAGTGGACATCATTCAGTAAACTGTCCCGTCGGGAAATATGTCACTACGTCACACAGTGGAGTCTCTCTGATTGGTTGATGCTGCAAAAGTTCAGATTTTCTAACTTCAGCGATTTGCACCTCAGCGCGTTGAACGCTCAGATCGTTCAAATCGCGCTGCTCTAATCGCGCTTGAGGCGCCACAGAACTTTCCGACGTTGCTTGAAGCACGTCCACCATAGACTTTGTATGTAAACCTGCTGCTCCTGACGCTGAAATCGCGTTCGGTGTGAACGCACCATGAGTCCCTTCCAGATAACTGAACTTCTTTCTCTATCCCTAAGGGAGAGTCCAGCTATCCTGTGGAGAAAACTCATTTCGACCGCTTCTATCTGTGATCTTGTTCTTTCAGTCACTACCCAAAGTTTGTGACCATAGGTGAGGGTAGGAACGTAGACTGATCGATAAACAGAGCTTTGCCTTACAACTCAGATCCCTCTTCACCACAACAGACCAGTACAGAGTCTGCTAAACTGCAGAAGCTGCGCCGATCCGTCTACCAATCTCACACTCTATTCTTCCCTCACTCGTGAACAAGACCCCAAGATACTTGAACTCCTCCACTTGAGACACAACTTCACTCCCAAACCGGAGAGCAATCCACCCTTTTCTGACTGAGGACCATGGACTCAGATTTGGAGGTGCTGATCCTCATCCCAGCCACTTCACACTCAGCTGGAAACCGTTCTACTGAGAGCTGAAGATCCTGGGGCAATGACGCCAATAGAACCACATCATCTGCAAACAGCAGAGATTAAATCCTGAAGCCACCGAACCGGACTCCCTCCGGCCCCTGGCTGCACCGAGAAATTCTGTCCATGTAAGTTATGAACAGAATCAATAACAACTGATTGTTTGCCTGGCAAAGTCCAACTCCCACTCTGAAGGGGTCCGACTTACTACCGGCAATATGAACCAAACTCTCACACCTCTTGTACTGAGACTGAATAGCCTGTAACAACAGACCCACAATCCCATACTTGCTTAGCACCCCTCCACAGTGTACCTCGAGGAACACGGTCGAATGCCTTCTCCAAGTCCACAAAACACATGTAGACCGGATTAGCAAACTCTCATGACCCCTCGAGGACCCTAGTGAGGGTAAAGAGTTGGTCCAGTGTTCCACGGCCAGGACGGAACCTGCACTGTTCCTCCAGAATCTGAGGTTTGACTATCGATCAGACTCTCTTATCCAGTACCCCTAAAATTACCTTACCGGGGACGCTAAGGAGAGTGATGCCCCTATAATTGGAACACACCCTCCGGTCACACAAACTTATGTCAAGCAAAGGCTAGACCATCTCATTTCACAGCAGTTTCATGCAGCCTACCCAGACTAGGAAGGATGTGGCCCACATGGTCCAGGTGGGCTACGTCCTTCTGAAGATGCAGCCCATGAATTGAAACACAACCACTGTCTGCCCAGAGAGATACAACCTTTACTGTTTTCTATAAAAACAAAGGAACAAAAAAGAACTCCCTCAGCCCACCCAACCCCCATAAAGATCATTGTTCCTACAAAGTTTTGCTTGAAGCACAGCTTTATTCACTTCTCTTTGTAAACACAAGATCAGTGTGCCGATACGTTTGTTCATCAAATACTAAAAGGGTGAATTGTGTGTAGCCTGCCCCCTCCTCCTCACACAGACGTAACCCTCCCTCCTGCTGTTGTTGAACTGATAAGCCAGCCTGCCTGGTGCTGTCCACCACCATGCTGCTGCTCCACACTGGCTCCTATTCAACTAAATGACCACATAAGAGGTAAGGCAGCAGCATCTAACATGTAACTGTCCTTCAGTTCCACTTTAAGCTACATCTGAGCATAGTATCACCTGTTACCAAACCATCTGATCTCCATGAGTTTTCAGTTTTACATAATTTATGTACCAATTAAGAAGTTAATTTCCCAGGACACAAAAGAAACTACTCTGTAATAACTTTACTAACTTTTAGATTGAAAACACTCTGGTCTGTTAACTTTGTAAAATGTCTAACTATGTCAAATGTCTTACTATGTCAAATGTCTAACTATCTCAAAGCATTCCAGCTGCTTCTACAACCTATTTATTTACTTTACAGTCAGACAATATAGGCTGGCTTGTACTGCAAGGTCTGCATTTGCAATACAAATTCAGACAATGCACGAGCACTGTTGAGCCAACATGTGCTTTTGAAAGGCCACCACTGCACACACAGGGCAGACACATGGGATTTTTTTCACTGACAATCAGAAAACCCACAAATTAAGGGCTTAAAAACTGCTGGGGAAAAAAAGACATAAAACCTGGTCATTTGTTAGAGGCTGTCTGGGCTTAAAAATATTTTTCTTTGAGGAGTTCAGAGTTCATGGTTCCATCAATTACAGCAATTTGTTCAGATCCTGAAGCAGCAAAGCAGTGCCAGACTATCACACTGTCACACCATGTTTGACAGTGGATATCATGTTGTTTTTCTGAAATGCAGTATTAGTTTTAATTACACCTGATGTAACAGGATGCATGTCCATCAAAAAATCATTTTGTTTGGTCAGTCCACAGTGTATTTTCCCAAAAGTCTTGAGATCATTATAGTTTTTGTTAAATGTCAGAGGAGCATTGTGTTCTTAATGGTCAGTATCAGTTTTAACACTGACTCTTTCATTGAGGCCATTTTTGTCCTTTGTCTCATTCTCATCATTGAATCATGAATTCTGACCTTATTTGAGACAAGTGACACCAACAGGGCTTCAAAAGTTCTGGGTTCTTTGGGACGGACCAGCTTAAAAAGATTATCATGGTCTTTTTTGTTTCTTTACTTGGTCAAGAATAGAGGTCAGTAAGTTTGAGCTCTTATGTGGACAATAATGTCTTTTAGAAATATACAGTACTGATTTTTTTAGTCAACATGTATTTTTCTTTGAACAATTAATAGCAATTGCTTAGCTTAAATAAATATATAACAACCCTTAGAAAACCAACACCTAATAATACATAGAAAAGCATATTCAATTAAAATTAGGTGTGTACCAAAGNGCTTAAATAAATATATAACAACCCTTAGAAAACCAACACCTAATAATACATAGAAAAGCATATTCAATTAAAATTAGGTGTGTACCAAAGTATTGATACACTGAAATATCTCAATATTTCATTTCCTAATAGGTAAAGTTGCTTTATTTGTCATCAATGTATGTTCCCATGCAAGGATGAAATTTGTGAGATTCACACATGAGAAACACCTAAGTGGAGCAGCGGGGAGCAGTTGGGGGTTAAGGCTCAGCTATAGTCGCGCTTTGGTACTCACTCAGGTCGCGCGCACCCTCGTCAGCATTGGAGGCGTTTATACTTGGTGCTTACGTTGTAGATTTTGCCAAAAGGGCACGTGGAAGTACACTTTATCACTTGTGAAATGTTGCAAATAGGAGAGCAAAAGCATGAAAAACAAACAAGCTGTTTGAATTGTGCGCAGCACACGGTCTTTACAAAGTTTCAAAATTTCGGAGGTGCACGACCATGTACCGAGACACCGCATGGGGCCACGCGCAGGGGCGGGCTGGTGCAATTGCWTCATTTTAGGTGTGCGCACCCGACACGATGCGTCAACTATAAACCAGGCTTCAGGTGTCTTGCTCAAGGACAACATGACATGTGGGCATAGCGGAGARCCAAACCTGTGACTTTCTGGTCCCAAGTCAGCTGCTCTACCACTACACTACAGCCGCCCCCATCGATAATACTGTATCTCTAGCTCTTGTATTGATTTTTAATYAAGGTTAATGTCAGGCCATCCRTTCATTCTTGTGTTGTAATTTAGCCTCTGGCCACTAGTTGGCAGCAGTCAGGCAGTCATTAGGCTCCTCGACTCCCAAAGAGTATAACGCTACCTCAGCGTTAGCACTGTGAGTAAACATTAGCAGAAAGTACATCTGGCTGAATCTGAGTGGATTGAACAGACACCCGCTGCCTTCTAAAYTGAGGTAGGGTTGCCAACTGTCCCGTATTAGCCAGGATGTCCTGTATGGGATGCRCTTTTTCCTGACTGTCGCCATCATGAACGGTAGACAGGTCTAGAACCCTGAGCTGAAGTGAGTCTCTGAGGGACAGTACTGATGAGACCACATGCAATGGTCATATAAAAAACATCAAGGGCATTGAAATGACTGTTGTACTCACTCTACCTACTTAAGGTGCCCCATGACAGAAACACACACTGTAGCTTCATTTGATTTGTTTACTGAACTTTAGCACAAGATAAAGACTGTTATTATTGTGGTGGGAGAATATATWTTTATAATAAATGAATAAAATCTAGAAGCTGCCACAAATATATTATCAAACTATGTAATGGCACATTTTCCCTAACCACTTAAAACATGGATGAAATAAATAATACGAAATATAAAATACGATCTTGTGTCAGTACCAAGCCAGGGGAAATGGTGGGGGTAGCAGTGCTTAACAAATGAAAAATGACAGGCAAAGTCAGAGATCAGGCATTTAGACAGAGGGTAGGGCTGCACAATATATCGCGAATTTATAGTTATCGCGATAACAGCCACTGCAATATGAATATCGCAAAAAATGCATAAATTGCAATAAATGATTGGCTCCAATGTTTGCATTTATGTGGTTTATCACCATCAGTCTGAAAAACAAAATGGACCAGAGAAACAATATCAAATCAGAATCATTCCATCAAGTTGTAATGGARATTATATATTAGTTGTTGTTTTTTGCTCTGAACCCAGAGCAGAAAAAYATCAACAATGTATATTTATTATAATTTTTTAWCGCAAGTCATATCTTCATCACCATATTAAGCACTGTTATCAGGCATCACAGGTTTTCTTGATATTGTGCRGCCCTAGCGTTGAGGCATCTTTACAATGCCCTGTTTTGTTTTACGATGCCCTCTATCGACTGRCGACACCTCAGGACGCCCTGCCAATCTTCAGTCCACCGAGTCTTTTCTTTTTTACTATATGTAAATTTTTTATTCAAAATTTAAAYCACATTCATACAWTGATGGAACACACATCAGAAGTAGTGAGGGGYTCAGTGTYTTGCCCAGGGACACTTCGACATGTGTCAGAATAGCAGGGAATCAAACCACCAACTCTCGCATTAGAGGAACGACTGCCTAACCACTCTGCCACAGCCGCCCAAACTAAATTTGACATAGATACTCTGATGAGGGTCTGATGTTGAACCTTGTCAGTATCAAAAAGAAAAAAATAAGTAGGTCCTCTGGATGGGTTCTTCTTTAGTGAAACGTTTCGTCTCTCCTCCAAGAGACTTCTTCAGTCTGATGAGTTTCAGGTGAACTCAGCCTTATAAGCACTAGGGCTGTGTATTGGCAAGAATTTGGCGATACGATACATATCATAACAGAGGGGTCACGATACGATATATCC
>NW_013952679.1:83675-87066 GCF_001266775.1 Austrofundulus limnaeus | reverse complement strand
ATATATATACAGTATTGATTTTTTTTTTTTGACGAGCCACAAGGGAGTCCCGTGGGCCTTGAGTTTGACACATGTGATCTGAATGAAGTCATGGACAACATTCCCAGGTAGGAGAGAGTGGTGATTAGAGAAAACCTGAATAGACATGTTGGTGAGGGAAACAGAGGAGATGAGGAAGTGATGGTCAGGTTTGGAGTCAAGGAAAGGAACCAGAAAGGACAGAAGGTGGATTTTAAAAAAAAAAAAAAAATGGAAATGTTCAACAGCTTTTTCCTATAAGAGTGTAACACCAGTCCACATTGATATATAGATTAAATGATGAACGATTCAATAACATCGAATCAAAATGAAAACATTGATCTGTATTGTCATCATATGCCTGATGTGGATCAATACTATGCCCATCAAGGCAAGTGACCACAACAGTGAGGCACATTTTGATTTGATCTCCATTACAAACATAAGCACTGCAAGAAAACACTTTTTAAGAGTTGTCTCATGTCCAAAAACTGTGCAAAAAGCAGTGAAGAATCTGATCACTTAGGATGGGTATTTTTGAAAATCATGCACAAATTAATCAGGTCTAAGTTAATCTGTAACTGCTTTTAGCCAGTTGATAAAGTCAGAATTGACCAACCCTGTTGGTGCAGATCTCAGAAATATGAATTTACTGATGTATTCCTGCTGAAATAAAAATACTGTCCAGATGAATCTATACTAGCAGCTTAATCAAGCATCACTCAAACCAACGTCCAACACACTGCAGTCTAAACTTAAATCAGTTTGAACCGTTTTAGTGTTTGTGAAGTTCAATTAGCTGTGGAAGCCATGTAAATTAGGCTGACATCAAAAAGTAATGAGTTGTTGATAAATCCTGTGTTGACAGACTCTGTCAAAACTTTCCTTTTGGTGATGGGCTATAATGTCTTGCTAATTTCTCACACACAAACGTTTCTCCTCCAGTTTGGTTAGAATCTGTTTCTGCTGRATTAAGTCAGTTTTTGTGTTGAATGCTAAGAACCTGCTGCTCATTTTGTCCTTTTAAATTTATTTAAATACATGACTTTTTAAAATAATGTTAAGGCCGAATTATTAAGTGCTACCAACTTAGAAAGAAAGTATTTGCAATGGTCATTTTCGAATAWCTATAACCTCATAATGCATGAGTTAAGGAAAAAAAGACTTAATTTGCCCGGAGTTTTGCTTGTGATGAGTTCTAACAAGCTAGTCCAAGTCATGACAACAACTCTTTCATTTTCCATTCAAGTAAAAGTCCAAGAAGCACTTCAGTGCCTTTATAAACTTTTTAGWCTCCATGATTTTTATTTTCAAATGATAAACACAGAAGTATGGTTAASTGAAGTCAGGTTAGCAAACAGTTCAACCGAACTAATGTATGCAGCCATAATAAAAAGGCTTAAAACACGAAGSTAAATGTTTAGCAAAAAAATGTCTGTTCAGTTACATTATAACTTACTTSACTCTGAGGTCGGCTGAGGAAAATACAAGAAAACACAACGTTTATATTTRAAATAGAGCTGCTGATGAACTTCCCTTCAGCGTTCAACTCACTGTGGCAGCAGACGCACATGAAGGTACGGCAAGCGCCGAGGACCAAACTGATASAGACCGCAGTTACTGAACAGAGTTCAGATTTTATCCAAATTTGGTCTGAAAAATGTTTTTTTTTCCCCCCCAACTTAAAAGTAAATATACGAAGGAGGATTAGGGCCACTGGGAAAAAAAATCTGACTTTAATCTCAGAATTCTGACTTTAAAGCCAGGTTTTAGTCAGAATTATTCTGATTAAAGTCAGAATTCTGAATTTTTTTTTTTTCAGTGGCCCTAATCCTCTTTTTCTATAAATGGATTTTTACAAGTAGTAGCCTTATCAGAGAAGAACACAACTCAACCAAAGATAGCTTACATTGTCCTTTATAAACCTTTTTATTAAAATTATATGAAACATAAATAAAACATGCTTTGAAATTGTGGATAAAAAAAATGACACGCTTGGAGAATCATTGTCGATTTAAACTGGTCACAAAAGCTCAAAGGAGCAAAATTCTAGCTATAAGCTAAGATTTACAAATGCCTAGCTAAAACTATTAAAAGACTWRCTTAAAGCTAAAGTAGCCATTTGCTAAAAGAAGCAAAATGCTGCATAAAATATATCAAAATGCTAAATAAAAGCTTTAAGTAGCAAAAGACTGTCTAAAAAGTGACAGTAAAAAAAAATTAAAAACAACTAAAAGCAGCAGAGTATTAGCTAAGACAAAAAAAATCCAAAAAGCTAGGAAATTTCTGGCTAGAAATTTAAATCAGCAAAATGCTAACTAAAAGTGGTAGCTTAGCTAAAAGTTAGAAGTAGACTATGATGGAAATATATATATATATAGTAATGTTTAAAGCTAGGAAATTTAAATCAGCAAAATGCTAACTAAAAGTGGTAGCTTAGCTAACAGTTAGAAGTATACTATGATGGAAATATATAAATGTGTATGTATTACTAATATTTTCACCATGGTATATGGTGAAAATATTAGTATATAATATATATATTATATACTAATATTTTCACCATATACCATGGTGAAAATATTAGTAATACATACACATATATATATATTTCCATCATAGTATACTTCTAACTGTTAGCTAAGCTACCACTTTTAGTTAGCATTTTGCTGATTTAAATTTCCTAGCTTTAAACATTACTATATATATATATATTTCCATCATAGTCTACTTCTAACTTTTAGCTAAGCTACCACTTTTAGTTAGCATTTTGCTGATTTAAATTTCTAGCCAGAAATTTCCTAGCTTTTTGGAAATTTTTTCTCTTAGCTAATACGCTGCTGCTTTTAGCTATTTTTAATTTTTTTTACTGTCACTTTTTAGACAGTCTTTTGCTACTTAAAGCTTTTATTTAGCATTTTGATATATTTTATGCAGCATTTTGCTTCTTTTAGCAAATGGCTACTTTAGCTTTAAGYWAGTCTTTTAATAGTTTTAGCTAGGCATTTGTAAATCTTAGCTTATAGCTAGAATTTTGCTCCTTTGAGCTTTTGTAACCATTTTAAATCGACAATGATTCTCCAAGCGTGTCATTTTTTTATCCACAATTTCAAAGCATGTTTTATTTATGTTTCATATAATTTTAATAAAAAGGTTTATAAAGGACAATGTAAGCTATCTTTGGTTGAGTTGTGTTCTTCTCTGATAAGGCTACTACTTGTAAAAATCCATTTATAGAAAAAGAGGATTAGGGCCACTGAAAAAAAAATTCAGAATTCTGACTTTAATCAGAATAATTCTGACTAAAACCTGGCTTTAAAGTCAGAATTCTGAGATTAAAGTCAGATTTTTTTTCCCAGTGGCCCTAATCCTC
>NW_013952679.1:79977-83665 GCF_001266775.1 Austrofundulus limnaeus | reverse complement strand
ATAGATAGATAGATAGATAGATAGATAGATAGATAGATAGATAGATAGATAGATAGTAATGTTTTTTAAAGCGTAAATATAGTCCTGAATTTATACATGATATATGGCAGCACAGTGGTTCAGTGGTTAGCACTGATGCCTCAGAGCAAGAAGGTTCTCGGTTAGATTCCCTGGTTTGGCCCTGGGGTCTTTTGTATGTTCTCTTTGTACTTGTGTGGGTTTTCTCCAGGTTCCTCCCACAGACAAAAAACATAATGTTTGGTCCAGGCCTCCCAAAAAAAGATCTTTGATCTCAGTAGAATTTTTCTGGTTAAATAAAGATTAATGACTAAATAATATATTTTTAAATCATGTATTTGTTTTTGAAGTAATAAAACATAAGCTGGAATCTTAATAAGTTATTAGGAAGATAATATTGATTAGATTGTTGGACATTTCTGTTAATAAGTGCAAAGATCCTCATCAACAAACTTTTTTTGATGAACCTTTATTTAATGGGACAAATGACTCTGAGATCACACATTTTGTAAGGTAAGCCTGAAGGCAGCAGGCAAAATTTTAAAACAGTTTTAATCAAGCATTTTTCTTGTTATTTTGTTGTGATTTTCTGTATTATCCCTGTGATAATAAGTGATCATGTGTGCAAATCAACCCATTTAGTAACCTTCCTCCATCGTGCTAAAGAATGTTCCAGGTTTTGAGTCATTTCAGAGAAAACCCACTCTGTTATTACTTGTCTTGAAGTCAGATTATTGAAGTAACTGACAAGCTAACCAAGAAAAAGACCCAACTTTTTCTGTCACAGCATTCATTGCACTRAACTGGGCAGAAAGCCTGCAACAAAAATAATCTTTTTTACTGCTATAATTAATTTAAATACTATTTTCAGTTGCAGCTCCATGTTTTCAAAACCAAATCCCATAAAATTTCAGTAGATTTGTTCTGCTGTTGTCATTAATTAGTTATTAATAAAACAGCTATAGTTAGAGAATGAGCTGATAAAGTTAGATCTACTTGAAGCTTGTCCTCTCCTAAATTTTATTTATAAAAAACATTACAACCTCCTCCAGAGATTCCCTGTATTGCGTTGATGACATTGTCTTTCTAAGTTTTATTTTTTTACTTTTAAATAGAATATTTACTTTAAATGTTATCAAMGCGGGTGATATGTATTGATATTTTTAACTTCTAAATGCTGAAAACTAGTGATGTCCATGTGAAATATTGATGTCGATATGCAATAAAAAAAGATGGTGTGCAGGAGTTTCAGTTTGAATTAAAGATAGGTCTGCCTTATCGAGGTTGCCAGATTGAATCCCAGTTGGGACCTTCCTGTGTGGAGWTTACATGTTCTCCCCGTGCACATRTGGGTTTTTACCAGTTTCCTCTCACAGACCAAAACCCTGCACCTTAGCGTCACTGGTACACACTGTACATCTCAAACAAATGCTTTATAAATGGAATAATTCTGAACAAAATTGTGTTTAAGTCTGAGTAACTTCAACTCAGCCAATGAAAGTGGGCCAGTCTGTCAGGAACTCCCGGGTCACTTTTTCCCCCCCAGTCCTTCCCTGAGTGTCCAGGTGTCCCCTGACCCCATGACTCGTGAAGAAAGAGGCAGTGAAGATGAGGAATGGATTTGTTTGTTGATTATTACAAATATGATCAGATTATAAATAAATATTTTTCACTGTCAGAGAGCTCTTCTTTACTGGTGTTTCAAGGAACATGAAGGCATCATGAGGACACCTTATGGTTGAGGCACGGCGTGCTCCTGCTGTCCTCTGATTGGAGCTTTGCCTCTCGTGCTCCACCACTCTGTGGGGGGAAACAACCGGGCTGCGCATGCGCTCCTTGCTCACCGCCATCAGGTTCGTCAAATTCATCTTGGAAGGTACCGGAAGTCAAGGGATTTTACTTTCAAAATAATTGGCTGTACAAACTTTTTTTTTGCTGAATTTAAAGCAGTTTAACAAAAAAGCTTGTGGTGTATGACTTATTTCTAACTTTATAAGTTAATATAAGTTCAGATTACTCGGCTATTACCGCTCACCGCTGCAGGTGATCATGTTTTTGTCTTTGTTTGTGTGTGTGTTAGCAAAAAATCTCCTCAGTCACAGAACAGAATAAATTAAACTTTCAGACAGTAGTCATGGGATGAACATCTACGACTGATTCAAGTTTGGAGTCAGAAAGGTTCAAGATGGCCACCACAGCACAGATATTAGCCAACACAAAACTGACCATAAATCAACCAGTTTTACATCTAGTGAGAAATATTCAATGTAAATGTATAAAATATGACATTATGATAAATAACTGAAATAAAAACGGCCTTTAATAAATAAAAGTTTCTAAAGCACCAAAATAAATACATGTTTTGACATTTTAAGGGTGCTAAAAAGATGAACAACCAACAAACTGATGCATTTTTTATGCTTGCTTTTTCAAATACATTAATGTGCAACTTATTGCTTTGTTTGTCTGTAAGTGGGTTACTTTACTCATTTTCTACAAATAAGGACAGAACTGAAATAAATTTATCTAAAAAAAACAGAAAGTGAAGCTTATTGTGTGTGCAGGTTAGACTCTACCAGGACTGTGGTGTTGTGTCTTATCAGGGTAATACTGTCCTGTCTGTGGTGTTTCATGGACAGAACCTTAATCTTCACGTCTAATATTTTATTTTATTAACTGTTATTCAACCCCGCAAATCCCATTGAGATCACAGATTTCTTTTGCAAGGGAGACCTGGGCCAGAAAGCAACTCGATGTGCACATTTTCTGGTCTTGTTTCTGCTTTTTGTAGATGTTGTGGTTCTCTTTGCATCTTCAGGTCTTGTAGCCCTGCCCCCTGAGGACAGAAACTGACCTTTATCTGCTTGGAAAGCTCCGTCTCTGACCAGCTTGACCCAATCAATATGAAATTGTCTCAGAACACAGATAACAAAAACCTGAGTGATGGTAGGATGAGTGGGAAATGGATCAACAGATTATGGCCTTATTCTCARTAATGATGGTGTTGCTTTGGTTAGCAGTGGTGAAGAAAGAATTGAGTCCAAAGGCAAAGCTTTCAATTTAATGGTCCATCTACGTGGTCATGAGGCAGGTCATGAGGTTTGGATCAAGACTAAAAGAACCAGATCCAGAAAAAGTGGCTGAAATTAGCTTTCTTTGTAGGGTGGTCTGGTCCAAGCTTCGTCATCCGGGGGGAACTCGGAGTAGAGCTGCTGCTCCTTCACACCGAAAAGAATCAGTTGAGGAAGTTCAGGTTTAGTGTACAACTCTTGGATGTCACCCTTTGGAGGTTTTCCAGATATATCCCACTGGGAAGAGACCTAGAATTCTCTGGAGGGATTATATTCCCTATGGAAACACCTTGAGGGATGTCTGGGTTTATCTCCTGAACCTGTTGCCTTTGAGACAAGTGGTAGAAGTTGGATAGATGGATGGATAGATGGATGGTTGGATGGATGGATAGATGGATGGATGGATGGATAGATGGATGGATGGATGGATGGATGGATGGATGGATGGATGGATGGATTGATAGATGGATGGATGGATGGATGGATGATTGATAGATGGATGGATGATGGATAGATGGATGGATGGATGGATGGATGGATGGATGGATGGATGGATTGATAGATGGATGGATGGATGATGGATAGATGGATGGATGGAT
>NW_013952679.1:78398-79779 GCF_001266775.1 Austrofundulus limnaeus | reverse complement strand
TGGATGGATGGATAGATGGATGGATAGATGGATGGTTGGATGGATGGATGGATGGATAGATGGATGGATAGATGGATGGATGGATGGATGGATGGATGGATGGATGGATAGAATGCCTGTAGGCCTACATAGTACAACGTTACAGAATGTTACAGTTTGTTCTTAACTTTCGCCCAATACTTCTAAAACTGTATATATATATATTTTTTGTGGCTTTATACTAATTAGATTCAGCAGTGGTGAATCTATTTTGAAAGTACCACACAGGAAGTAGTTTTAATAAACACGGAAGCTTGACCGCCGGCGAGCTGTTGAAAGTCTTCAGTTTGACTTGAGTCCAGGAGAGACCATGTCCGCCGTCAGAAGGAACCAGTACTCACCTTTAATCCCGTTCAGAACTCATTCTCCATGAAATAACAACGACGCGAGGCCTCAGGGATGGCCGCCTCGGTGAGTAGCCGGTCGGAGGGCTCTGAGGAGCGGGTAACACCGGGCCGGTGAGTCGGTGCTTTTTCTCCGGTGAGGAGGATTTTGAAGCCGCACGGTCGGGTCTGTCCGTGCTCCTAATAATCTGAGTTAATACTGGAGATTAACGACAGCCTAAATATAAATAGATGTTTTCATTTATAATGAATTTGGCTGAAAAGTTCATGCAATTATTTTTACGACACAAGACGTCAGGTAAAATAAATGTCACTCTGCTTTGGTGGTCTTTTTTTATTTAAACATAATTTAATTCTTCAATAGTAATGTTTTGGAGAGAGGCGCGTTTTAACCTAACGTGAATCCTCACATTAAACCAGATGTTTGCAGCTGTTTAATGTCCTCCTTTAATTCAAAGTGAACTGAAGGATCAGTTTAGATCCATGCTCTGCAGCGGACTGACTCCGGACTCTTTGGTCCCCGCAGGGTGCTGTTCAGGTGAAACTGGAGCTGGGACACCGGGCCCAGGTCCGAAAGAAACCCACGGTGGAAGGCTTCACCCACGACTGGATGGTGTTTGTCCGAGGCCCGGAGCACAGCAACATCCAGCACTTTGTGGAGAAAGTGATTTTTCACCTGCATGAAAGCTTCCCCAAACCAAAAAGAGGTAAGAACACCTGCAGGGTCCAGCTTTCTCTGCAGGCTCCTGCTCCCTTTTGTGCAGGGTCCTGCTCCTGTGCAGGGTCCTACTCCTGTGCAGGGTCCTACTCCCGCTGCAGGGTCCTACTCCTGTGCAGGGTCCTACTCCCGCTGCAGGGTCCTCCTGTGCAGGGTCCTGCTCCTGTGCAGGGTCCTACTCCTGTGCAGGGTCCTACTCCTGTGCAGGGTCCTGCTCCTGTGCAGGGTCCTGCTCCTGTGCAGGGTCCTGCTCCTGTGCAGGGTCCTACTCCTGCTGCAG
>NW_013952679.1:72772-77968 GCF_001266775.1 Austrofundulus limnaeus | reverse complement strand
CTCCTGTGCAGGGTCCTACTCCCGCTGCAGGGTCCTACTCCTGTGCAGGGTCCTGCTCCTGTGCAGGGTCCTACTCCCGCTGCAGGGTCCTACTCCTGTGCAGGGTCCTGCTCCTGTGCAGGGTCCTACTCCCGCTGCAGGGTCCTACTCCTGTGCAGGGTCCTACTCCCGCTGCAGGGTCCTCCTGTGCAGGGTCCTGCTCCTGTGCAGGGTCCTACTCCTGTGCAGGGTCCTGCTCCTGTGCAGGGTCCTGCTCCTGTGCAGGGTCCTACTCCTGCTGCAGTGTCCTACTCCTGTGCAGGGTCCTACTCCCGCTGCAGGGTCCTACTCCTGTGCAGGGTCCTGCTCCTGTGCAGGGTCCTACTCCCGCTGCAGGGTCCTACTCCTGTGCAGGGTCCTGCTCCTGCTGCAGGGTCCTATTCCTGTGCAGGGTCCTACTCCCGCTGCAGGGTCCTACTCCTGTGCAGGGTCCTACTCCCGCTGCAGGGTCCTACTCCTGTGCAGGGTCCTTGTTCTGGGCGAGATGACAGAGTTGTGTTGCTGCTGCTTTAAAATATTGATGTTTCAACCAGCTTTGCTAAAAGAGAAGGCTTTTTAATATATGCATCTGAGAAGTTCTGGTTCTGTGTAGGGCTGCAGTGATCCAGTCTGCTGCACACACACCCTCAGCTGAGACCTTTCAGCACAGAGTTCACACGTTCTTCCAGTTTTATGACGTAGAGGTGATGTTACCTGGTCACTGTAGTCCATTGTTTCTAGGTGTGTGTTTGGTTCTTTTTTAGGGAACAGACAAACTAACTTGTCAGTTCTTTTGGGGACCAAAACCTGGTCCCAAAAGTAGTGGAACACATTGATGGGTTAGGTTTAGGACTAAGGTGTTAATTGAGGRTGGGTTAGGGTTAGTTATKTACCGAGGTGTTAGGTTTAGGTTCAGGGTTAGGCTACAGACATGACTAGAATCAGTACACAGTCCTTATAAGGATAGAAACACAAATGTGTGTGTGTGAACTAGGGCTGCACAGTCCTGTTGAAGATGACCCTGCACTGATCTTATCTTTTCTTTGTTCATGTTACATGTATGTTTGTTTTATTTATTTTATTTTTTCTGTATTTGAGTGCTGGGACCTGCGTACATGTTTCCTTCTATCATGTGTCAAACATGAACTGTGTTTTACCAATAAACAAACCTAACATGTTGCCTCTGTGTTTCTTAGTTTTTGTTCTCATCATGCTTTAATATTGGCATTAATGCTAAACTGTATTTTGCCTCTTTTTACRTACATGTTGTGGCTCTAGTGTGGACTGGGGTCAGTCCTGCAGACAGGCTCTTGCAGACTGAGACCCTAAACAAARGCAGGTTAAGAAAACCGATGTGTCGTTCTGTGTCGCTGAAAAAACTGCTGAGGAATCAGGCGTGAAAGGGACAGTCTGGTTATTTTTTTATGTGATGTTTTAATAGTTATCAATAGTTAGTACTTCATAAATGTAGATTGACCAGAGTTTGGAGAAAGAGGCAGAAGATTTTGTCCAGATTAGACTAATGGCCAGTCTTGTTTTATGAGAGAGGCTTTAAGGTTCATGAGACACTGGAGCTGCTGGATCCACCCTCATGGTTCAGTTCTACATATACAGCATGTAAAATAAGTATTGAACACGTCAACATTTTTCTCAGTAAATATATTACTAGAGGTGCTAATGACATGAAATTTTCACCAGATGTYGGTAACAACCCAAGTGATCCATACATACAAAGAAATCAAACCATAAATGTCCAGAAATGAAGTTGTTTGTAATAATAGATAGAAGAGGTCCACGAAACCTTCWWKRMWKRMWGWYTGTGTGGAAGAATGGGCCAAAATCACACCTGAGCAATGCATGCCACTAGTTTCTCCATACAGGAGGCRTCTTGAAGCTGTCATTGACAACAAAGGCTTTTGTACAAAGTATTAGATAAATTTCAGTAAGTGTGTTCAAYACTTTTTCCCTGTGCCATTCCACATTATTACAAATAACTTCATTTCTGGACATTCATGGTTTGATTTCTTTGTATGYATGGATCACTTGGGTTGTTACCGACATCTGGTGAAAATTTCATGTCATTAGCCCCTCTAGTAATATATTTATTGAGAAAAATGGTGACATGTTAAGTAAAACTGGGCCTAATTTTATATATATATAATTAGGCCCAGTTTTACTTATCGTACTAATACCTATTTGGTAAAAAATGACCAACATTGGCTGATATCGATGTTAATGCTGATATATCGTGCATCCCTAGTCACATACGTGCTTCTCAATGTGTGAATTCCTCATTTATCACACATAATAATCTGTTTCAGTCATAAATACATAATTCAAATAAAATGTACTATTTAGTGCTTTATTAATATCTTTACTTTCACTGTCAGTATCTGTGGAACACTAATAGTGATTCAGGATAGAATATATCTGGTACACAGTACATGCAGTCTGTCAGACACTAGTATAAATATTTGTAAAAGTACATTCTGATATACATCATATTCTGTCTGACCTGCTCTTTTTTTTTTTTTTTCAAACCAGTCCACCTACTACCTGGTCTAGGTGAACTGGGTCCCAGTTTACAGCATCTCATTAATTCTTATCTCACTGCTGTTAAATGAGTCCAGGTTGAAAACTGCTGGCCTGCATCCTGTTATTATCTGTACTTTCAGAGGTGTGTTTTACCAGCTCTATGGGTTTTATTCAATTCATATTTTTTATTATAAAACATCAGATGTGTTTCGCATCACTCCTGAGCTGTAAGCAGATTATGAAAGCTATAATGTTGTACTATTTCTTTCATGTTTTTTCATCAACTTAACAGACTTTTTATTTTTTCGGCAACCAGATCTAGCTTTCTGTTTTAACTGTGCAAGTATATAAAGACTGTGGTCAGGAAAGCCTTAAKTAAAGGATAGTTTCCTATAATTTGTGTTGTCTGAAAGCTTTCCATTATCTCCGGTTACTGCACCAGGTCTAAATCATTGATGTATGCATCAGGATGCCTCCAGGAATCAAGAAACATCCACAGCTTTGATTCCTCTCATGATTGTCTTTAATAGATGTCACCAAACTGAAGGATTCATGTTTGTAGATTCTTTCTTATACAATCTGAATAATCCACAATAAGGAGGATGCATTAAATATGGAAATATATCAAATTACACCACTGCAGCTTCTTTGTGTTTTTCTCACTTCCATTATTTAAATACATTAACTGATGCCTTTCTGAGTAGCAACACAAACTGAAGAGTTTTATGTTTTGTTTTGTTTTTTTCATCCCGCCCGTCCTCCAAACATTCTGGACTTTTCCTCCATTAATGCTGCCATCAGATAAATGGAAGTGATCCAAGGCGTACCATGACAGAACTGGGCTTTAGGACTTGTGGATAACAGTAATCTGGATGCTTCCTTATTTTACTGGTTCGTCTGACCCCGGTCCACGTTTCCACTCAGTGATGATTCGTCCCAGATGTCTCCAGGATGAGAATCTGAACCGTTGCTTTTCTGTTCTGCAGAAGAAGGGACGTCTTTGTTGATGCTGAGACTAAAAAGTTTCTGTTTTTATTCTTTCTTTGAGGATTGTTGTTTTCAGACTGTTCAATGATTTGCACCTGGTGCATTTATTTACGAAATGGACATTGTCTAGTTTTGGTCCAAATCATCAGCTGATAATTATATTATATTATGTCCTGTATTTTAGTGGTGAACTGTTCTGCTTCCTGTCTGATTCTTTATCTGTGGTTATCAACCCTGAGAAATAATGAGAACAAATGCAGCTGAAACCAGTTTTCTCAGATGGTTGGATCGATTATTGTTTCTGATTACTGGGAATGATCAGAAATGATGAGGGGAACTCAGATTAGACATGTCTAATGGTGGTTACCAGTCTAACATCTTGGACATACTTCAGTCCTGTATGCACAGAAAGAGCCGTTTTAACAAACTCAGTTTTTTTTGTGTGTAGTTTGCACCCGTTGTTTAACATCCAGATGCTGTTTTAGGGCCTGCTAACCTGACAACTAAATCCAGTTTTAAGGAGTCCAGACTTAAGGACTCCAGTGGACTAGTCATATCCCAGTTACAACACTGGGATCGGGTTTTGCCACAAAAACTGATACTCATTAAAAAAAACACAATACTTTTGATCAGTACTTTCATTCCTGCTGACATCATTTCCTCTTCCACTTGGCAAGTAACTAAGGGTTAAAAAATATTCAGTTTTTAGTATTTTATGATGTGAAAACAACGGACTGTTTGTTGTCCTGATGCATCTCAACAATCTAGAAAATTCCAAAAAAAATTTAGTAGGTCCTCTGTTTTTGTCTCTTTTCTAGGAGACTTGTTCAGTCTAAGGACTTTGTTGTTGTTTGTTGTGTTGTGTACTTGTACTCGGTCTGAAAAGATGAGTACCAGGGCACCACTAGGTGGACAGAATAACAGATATCTTTGTTTTGTACGTTATTTTTTAAAATGTTTTGACAGTTGTGTGTATTTTTTGACATGACAGTGAGAGGACAGTGTTAGTGCCAGCCATGTTAGAAAAAACTTTTTCTTGTTGACACATTAATGTACAATTCTTCTTTGAATAAACTGAAGAGTGGTTGATCAGAATGTTTTATAAAAAAATGTTATTTCCGATAGAGAATACGACACAGATCCAGGTGTTAAAATCAACAGTTTTGTCCAAAAGCTGGTTTATGATCTAGTTTGTAAAACTGAAGAACCAAGGCACTGTTGGCAGTAGAGCTGCACAATGTGAAAACTTTTGATGTGTATCAGCTTCTGGCGCTGCGCTGTGATGTAAAAGAAAGACGCTGCCCCTGAATTTGGACACAGCTGTGATGTGTCCCTTACTTGGACCTAGACCAGGGAAGCTAATGTGGCAGCTATTGTTGAAACATCTACCTACATATGATGTGCTTAGTGTTCCCAACATACTCTGTCTTTATTCTAGCTCAAGTTTGATGTGTGCATGTCTGATATACAGCGGGTAAAATAAGTATTGAACATGTCACCATTTTTCTCAGTAAATATATTACTAGAGGTGCTAATGACATGAAATTTTCACCAGATGTTGGTAACAACCCAAGTGATCCATACCAATGTCCAGAAATGAAGTTATTTGTAATAATGTGGAATGGCACAGGGAAAAAGTATTGAACACGCTTACTG
>NW_013952679.1:62460-70942 GCF_001266775.1 Austrofundulus limnaeus | reverse complement strand
CCCCCTCCCCTACCCACTTTGATGCATTTTTCAAATTTCGCCTTGGGATGGAGTTATCTTTTCACAGGGGGGGAAGATGCACTTTAAATATAAAGTTAGGTTTTGCAGACCAAAGTCTCTGGTAGTTCAGGAGCAAAGTGCAGGAGGAACTTGCTCTCACTAAAAGTCCCGCCCTGCTCTTCTCTGATTGGATAAAAAGGCTCTGGACTTCGTCTGATTTGTTGAAGGCAGTGTCCATTTAATCCTTATGTCAGGGTCCTGCTGTCAGGCTTTGAGCACCGAACAACGATCCAGTCACTCCTCAGTGCGGCTGGAATTTTTTTATTTTATTTTATTTTAAGAAATCAGGTCGCATTTGAGACCAAACTGGTCGCACTCTAGAGCCCTGCTAGCTGTTGTTTTGACAGAGAGTCAGGTACAATTTTAGGTACACAAGTGAGCTTTATGACGTTCCATCTGGTGCGCTTTTTCCTTTGACTGCGCATGCGCACCTGCACACCGCTTATGTGTAACTCTGTACATAATATGATATATATAACATGTGGATTGGCTCCACAGAGTCCAGTGAGAATCTTTGGGATGTGGTGGAGAAGGTCAGACTCTACCATCATCAATGAAAGATCTTGGTGATAAAATAATGCAACACTGGATGGAAATAAATCTGGTGACATTGCAGAAGCTTAACCAAACAATGCCACAGAGAATGTGTGCTGTAATCAAAGATAAAGGCGGTCAACAAAATATTAGAGTGTGTGAACTTTTTTTTTGTGCCAGGCAGTTTATTACTGTGTAATAATATGTAAACCATCCTCCGTTACCCAGCTGTGTTGTTGTAGTTGTTAGTATAGTACTGTATTTTTAAACTGCATCATGTTTGGACTCTGGCAGGTTGATGTAGGCTTTTTGTTTTTTCCGTCTCCGCAGTCTGTGTTTAACTTTCCAGGTGATAAAGCTTTAGACGGGAGCATTTAATTTCCCCACTCGTCACACGTGTTCGCTCGCTCTGAGCTCTRAAATAAATCAGGTAACAGTTTAACACGTCGTAAGCTCAAAGTAAACCTGTCAGGGGAAATGAAGTGCTGACATTTTGCTTCACAGTCTGCTCTTTGTGTGCACATTTAAGCATATTATTGATATTTTCTACTTGGATAATAGGAGGATATTTTTGGTATTAAGCATATATGACGGTGCACCAAAGAGCGGGAAACAGCAAACAGCCTATTTATCTATATTTTTATTCCAAAGCTGAAAGGACTTTAAATCCTTTTTAAAGCATTCTGTTTGTTCTGAATGATCTCCACATGGATCTTTACAAACTGCCAGCTGTGTTTGACAAATGGAGGTTATGTGTCTGACCCTTTCACCATGATTCTGCAGCAGGCGGGAGGCAGGGAGTGTTTCCCACTGGTCCGTCAGAACTTTAATGAAAGCACAGAGCCATAATCATATTTCAAAGCTTCTGAAGCAGATTGAAAAATGCAGCCCGACAGATCAGCGCCGCTCGACCCTCAGTGCAGATTAGATTTACGAGGCAACAAAAATCACTGCAGCTTTTCTACCTCAGCTTTTTCTCATATGCTCCAAAGGTTTTCCTCATCAACAGATCTGTTTTGTTTCCATTGATTCTACCGCAGCTTCTACACAAAGACGTGTGTCAGACAGAAAGGATGAGGCTGTGCTGTAACTTCCTCCCACACTCAGAAGCTGCCAGACACGCGTTGAGAATAATGACAAATCAGTCAGTAAAGCTGCCTCCGTGCTTCATTATTGCCACGCGGTTAACGGGCCGGCGTTGAGGCGTTGCCATGGAGACAGCCANATCTGGTGAAAATTTCATGTCATTAGCACCTCTAGTAATATATTTACTAAGAAAAATGTTGACGTGTTCAATACTTATTTTACCCGCTGTATCTGTATGCTGGTGATGACAGTCAAGTGTCATCAGCAGATCTCAGAGGTCATCTCTGTCATCTAAACCAGGTGTGGACATGAAAGCCAGTGAGACTTTGTTGGATTGACAGAATATATTATTTGCATGCAGAACATAATACTTTAAATATGATTTGACTATGATTTGTTAAAGTCCTTTACAACTTTGATATAGTGCTAAAGATAAATATGTAATATTTTTCAGCTCCAGTTGGTAAATATAGACCTTAGTTCTCTTCAACTTGAGTTCTGAGGCTTTTAGGTGTTTAAAAGAAAATGAAAAGCAGTTTAACAAAACATATACTGTTTTATATGGACCTTAAATACAGAGATGCAACAGTAGCACATCGTTTTTGTACTGGTGTAACTACAACCTATATTTGAKTATTTGCCAAATAGAGAGAGGAGTATTAATAAATGCTCTCTGGATCAGGGCAGGTACAGTCTTTAATGAAAGTGCCCACTGGTGAAKGAGGCTCATGGTCAGAGCTGTATATTCCCAGAATCCTCCTCTGCTTCATGACAGACTGGAGCTGCTCTTTGAACTCAGCACCTAGTTGATTGTTTTTAGATRTTGTATCAAATAGTTGTGGAAAAGGCTAGATTTAGTCTTCACTGTTCACTGTAAAATGCTTCCATATGGTGACAATGTCCTTTTTTTTTTGTTCATTATCAGTTAGCAAAAAAATATGGAGCCACCATCTGATAAGCGCTGTGGATCAGGACAGGGCATTAGTGGTCATATTAATAGTTATCAGCTAGACGCTGCGGTTAATTGTGATTCATATTTTTGCCCATATTACCCAAACCTAAAGTACACAGTGAATGTAGTGACTTATAGCATACTTTTCTAACTTCACACAGGAAATGTTATTTCACCACCTCTCCTGCAGAACTTTTATACACATTTTTCAAAATGTTTGGAAAGGTAAACTGTTGTTTTTTTTTGTAAATTTAGAACCAAAAATGTCTYGGCTTCGTGTACAGCTGGTACAAAAACTGAGTGAAGACATAAATAAAAGAGAACATTTTATAAAGCTGTGAAGAAGCAAAACAAAGCAACACAAAGAAAAGAATTTAAACCAAACAGAGCAGAACTCCTGAATAACAGAACCCATTTTAAAGCCAGGTGATTTCCATGAAGCAGATAATGCAGACGCAATCACTGAATTAGACAAATAAAATAAGAAACCTCATGCCTGTGTGATGTCTTCAGACYAAAAATAAAACTTGATTATTAGAGATGCACCRATTTGAAAAWTTCAGCCAATASTGTAAATAAATGACCAGATAGATGTCTCCCTACTTCAGTTAWTCCTGGCTGTRCAGCGTCACTAACACTATAATGATCAAACAGATACCACTTGACCAACCATTTCCTTGACCAACCATTTCCCCTTCCAAAACAGAAACACAAAGCTAAAAAGTGGNGGCAGCAGAGGCTCACGCTGCTTCAGCACCTCGTTTAGAGCTCGGACTGCCGTTTCATCCAGAGACGTGCTTGTGATATTTCAGATTCTCACTTTTAGATGAGGAAAGACATGACCCATGATAATCAAATGAAAGTTGTGAACATAAAACCTACCTATTTTTCATAACAGARGAAGGTTCATAAAAACTGTTTTTGTTCTTTTTTAAAAATCTGATTCTGTTTTATGTAGTTTTACTGAACCATTAAATATTAGTGTTCAGTTTCATCAGTCAGTTGTTTATTAAGGATTCATAAATGAGAATTACCATAATTTATTTATTTATTTTGGTGATGATTGTGCATCCTCCTAGAAGGTAACCTACAACATATTTTGGTCAAAGGCAGTGGATCTCAATCCTGGTCCTCAAGGACCCCTGTCCTGTAGGATTGGACATAATCACATTGTCCGTCCGTTGGGTTTCTTCCTCTTATCYGGGGTCRGGTCGCGGGGGCAGCAGCCGTAGCAGAGAGACCCAGACTTCCCTSTCTCCAKCCACTTGGGCCAGCTCATCTGGGGGAATCCCAAGGTGTTCCCAGGCCAGCTGAGAAACATAGTCCCTCCAGCGTGTCCTGGGTCTTCTTCTGGGCCTCCTCCCAGTGGAACATGCCCAGAACACCTCACCAGGGAGGCGTCCTAACCAGATGAACCACCTCAACTGGCTCCTCGACGTGGAGGAGCAGTGGCTCTACTCTGATTCCCATGATGATATTATGTGCAATTAATTGTCAGAAAAACATTAATCGATTATTTTTTAGCACTTGACAATACGATGAATGCCACCAGGCAGACTGATTGGACCTTTCCTCTGTCAATGTCCTTCTGCCTGGTGCTCCTCTCTGCTTCAAATATGATGAACATTTAAAAAAAAAAAGTTCTGTAATTTATTTATCATAACTCTGGTTTTATTTGGTCTATCAACACAATTAAAAATTTGATTTTTTTATCCTGAAGTCTGTACTTTTGACACAATTTGGAACCGATTTTTTTATGAAGAGCAAATCTTTCCCTCTAGAGTGATTTAAATTGGTCATGTGAATAGGATATGAGGGTGTCAAGGGACTCGTCAAATTAATCTTTATCGGCTAAATCCAACAATTAATTGTGATTTTTTTTTTTGCCAGTATTGCCCAACCCTAGTCCTGCATGTTTTAATTGCTTCCCTGCTCTTCAGCAGGCAGAAGTCTGCCAATCATTTAAATCAGGTGTGCCAAAGCAGGAAAACATCTAAATACTACATTTATTTTTCTAAACATGTGAACAGTTTTACAGTTTGACTTTCAAACTATAATGCAGATAAAATCAAGTCCACGGCTGCTTCTCTTTAGTTATCTGGGTTCAGTTTTAAAAGCTGTAGATTAGAACACTTGAAGCTATCTGACAGTAATAAGATGGTTTATGACTCCTGGAACATTTCCTTGCTTGAGTCGTGCACAGACAGTTTCTAGTTTGTAGGTTAAATTAAAAAACAATTAGCGCAGTTCCAGTCATCATTATTGGAAAATAAAAATTTGTTGTTTAGTTGGTGACAGAATAAATTAATATAGATTTTGATTGTTTTTTAAATTCTGCCCCTAGCACAGTGACTGCTGGATATGAGAATCAGTGACCCCCTGTGACCCTGAAAGAAAGAAGCGGATATAGATAATGGTTGGATGGATTTTTTATTTTAAAAATTATAGTAAATTCTGTTCATTTTGATGTCTATATAAGATACAGTATATACAGTATGAGAAAAKGTTTGTTTCTACTTCTTTAAAACTATTTTGACATTAGATTTCTGAAAAACATAGCAAGACTCCTTTTTTTTAAATAAAATGGTAACCACCAGTGGTGGGCAGCGATAATCCAAAAATTAGCTCTGCAATTTCTAAAGCGCTTATGAAAATATTTAGGTCCGTAACTTCAAAAGCGTTTATGACATAGAAAAACTAGCAGAAGCTAATTTTAAAGTGCAAGTTCAATTTGACACTTACTAGCCGGCAACAATTCATGTGCAATGAATGTACAACACTGCCAACTAGTGGTGTATGAACTCTTTTACAACTTAATTCTACAACCGCCGATTAGTGACTTCCTGAAACAGACCTTTAGCTCCTGGTGTAAAAATTAAAAAGTTGTTGAGGATTGCTAATTCGGCTGCTTCTTTGTCTTTTTCTTTTGTTTGTTGTAGATTTTTCATTAAAGAAGCATCAATAAAGTAATTTTAAAACTGTTTATTGGAAAACTGAAGCGATGCATTCTGGGTACAGGACGGATTTGATTTGTGACGGGAAACGAAAGCACGGAGGACAGGAAACTATCTTCACTTCAAAATAAGAGCTTGGATTTTAAAGTTTTCCATGTAGTTGCTCCAGTTGACCACTAGATGTCTGTCTTCATCAGCAGAACATCTTTAAATCATTGCTGCATCTCGAACCCCGTTGGCCGATTGCTTCGATCAATTGCGTCAAGTATTGAGCTCCAGCATTTAAACGTTATTTTTTTAAAAAGGAGCTCCGATTGTATAGTAAAATAAATCAATACATACAAAATTTTAGTATGGATTACAAACATTAACTGTTTTTGCTGGGACAGGGAGTTCTAAACATTGTCTTCCTGCTACGTAGTAAGCAGACACAAAGCATTGTGGGAAATGAGAACCGTGACCAAAACCAACAGTCAGCAAGGATGTATACCTTTCCAATAAATGTGTTGCTGGTGCCCACCACTGGTAACCACTATGGTTATGGTGAGTGGAGATTGATAAAGAACCCATATGGGTGAGGGCATCATAAGAGGGCCCATTGCTCTCCCCAAAATGACACTTAGCTTTAATCAAACCTTTGTGTTCCTCAGATGAAGGAAACAAGGGATCCATAAAAGGTTCTCCAAGAATTCTTTTCCTTTGACTGCTCAGAKCCAGGCTGTGGTCTAAGTAGTGCAAAGAGGTCTCTAATTCAATGCCACAGTCATCACACAGACCATTGTCAGAGTCCCATCACCATTGTGTGGCGGTTGAACAGGTTGTGCCCAGTTAGGACAGCAACCAGTGTGCTTAGAGTTTTCCTTGTCAGACATTCCTTTTTAAAAATAAAATGATAACATGGTTGGTGGACTTGGTTTGTGAAAATGAAGTTGAAGGTCCCAACATTTAGTTAAAGCAGCGTATTGTTAAATGATGTGACAATATAACTTGAGATAAATCAGTTTTTCTCACTCATCACCTTCTCCTCTGTCATTATTATCAATGAGAGTTTATTGGAAGGATCAAATATTATTCACATGCAGAACACGAATACACACTACAATAAATATAAAAACCCAATCCATCCTTGGTGATATTGTGATGAAAATACTGTACATTTGGAATACCCTGTGCGTTGTTATTGCATTTCACTATTAATTCATAATTTTGTTTGACAGATCTCAGTCAGCTTGTGAAGTGGTAAAGTTGTAGGAGTATGTTAGAAAAGACTGAACAAGTAGTTTGAAAAGGTTGGAGGAGAAAGACTCTTTTCCAAAAGAAATTTGGCAGCACAACTCAGGTTTGTAAAGATGTATCTGAACAGACTAGTGGAACAAAGTCTTCAGTACAGACAGGACCAAAGGACAGATGTCTGCTTGTGTTAAACTGCTCCATGTTTGCAGAAAACTAAAACATCTTTTACCAGCTGCATGGTGGTGGAACGGTGAAGATTTGGACCTGTTTGTTGCCATAAACACCTGAGCAGCTTGCAGTCACTGAGTGGATTATGTCAAATCTTGAGTAGTTGCTGAATCAAGCAAGTCTTCAAACTGTCCTACAGCCAAACTGCAAATAAAAACAGAAAATATATTAGCCAGATGTTGAGCTACTGCATGTTTTCAAGTGGGCTGCCTTAACTTTTAAATGAAATCAGTGGTGCTTTTTTGACCTGACACTTTTGAAACTGAACCTTTTATCTTAGATCTGTAGCATTCTGAAGGCCCTCCTTGAGACTCAGAACAAACTGTAGTTAAACTAGACAACAACTTGAGGAGAGTTTCTTCTATCGTCAAAGTCTTCTGTTCTGCTGGCTCGATAAGTGACAGCTTACACACACCCACAGATTGAATTCTTAATAGATTGGGCCAACATGTTTGCCTGAGCCTCTTGGGCTCTGCTCAACACTTGCACAAAACCTTTTAACTCATCTTGGGCTTAATTTGTGGCTTGTGTGCACATACCTCATGAGTCAAGCTTCTGCAGTGACCTGTACAAATGATGCAGATCCCCAGGCTGGAATCTGTCTTGGAAGCTTTGGTGCATTCCTTCTTTCTTTGCTGTGGTTTTGCTGATGTGATTTGTTGTAGCTTGGAGGATACAGTACTGGCTTTGGTAAACTCAACACAAGTTGAGGATTCTTTACTGTAAAAGCGTGCCTCTGAAGACAACATGAAGTCTGTTTGAATGATAACTGCAAAAATAAACACATAGCTAGACCACACTTATTTTATGCCCTTTATTGATTTTTAAGTTACACAACACTGATAAATTATTGAGTTAGTTTATTAAAAGTGATGTAGTCATTGTTCAACCTGCTTATCTTGTAGTCACAAACCTGGCTGCAGTACCTACACTAAGTCTCTGAAAAATAACTTTTTTGTGTGTAAAGTTGTTTCCAAATATATGGAGTCCAATAAATACTATCTAGATATATTCCACGTATTTCATACACAAAGAAGTAAACTTATACAGGTCCTTCTCAAAAAATTAGCAAATTTCATCTGACCAATGAAAGAAAAGTGTTTTTAATACAAAACAAAGTCAAGCTTCAAATAATTATGTTCTGTTATGCACTCGAAACTTGGTCGGGAATCCTTTTGCAGAAATGACTGCTTCAATGCGGCGTGGCATGGAGGCAATCAGCCTGTGGCACTGCTGAGGTGTTATGGAGGCCCAGGATGCTTCGATAGTGGCCTTAAGCTCATCCAGAGTGTTGAGTCTTGTGTCTTAAGCTCATCCAGAGTGTTGGGACTTTGGTCTCTCAACTTTCTCTTCACAATATCCCACATATTCTCTCTGGGGTTCAGGGGTCTCATTTATAAAGGATTGCGTGGAAACCATACTAAAAGTGAACGTA
>NW_013952679.1:59251-61644 GCF_001266775.1 Austrofundulus limnaeus | reverse complement strand
ATCTAAAATATATGAAAGTTTAATGTTTATCAGTACATTACAGAAAATAATGAACTTTATCACAATATGCTAATTTTTTGAGAAGGACCTATATATGTGACCTAACACTTCAAACAAACAATTAAACCTAATTTGGTCAAAATGACCCCAGTACATTTTCATATTCCTAGATTAATACCTGGCTCATCTTGATTTATCTTGTTAGTCACAATAAAACATCAATATTGGTCTGAATCCTATTTTTAAGTTATTAAATGAGAATTATTTTTATGTGATTTTTAAAGTGGAAACCTAGATTTGGATTTTAAGATTTAACTGCTAGAAAGAAATAAGATTTGGTAGCGCAAAAAACTTAAGGCATTTTTGCTCAAATTCTGTTTTTTGTAGCTACTCCACAAAACTGAGATGCAAAAAATTCTTTAAAATTATATTTCAGACATCCATTTTCTTCCTCTTATCCGGGGTCAGGTCTCGGGGGCAGCAGCCTAAGCAGAGAGACCCAGACTTCCCTCTCCCCAGCCACTTGGGCCAGCTCCTCTGGGGGAATCCCAAGGTGTTCCCAGGCCACCTGAGAAACATAGTCCCTCCAGCRTGTCCTGGGTCTTCCTCTGGGCCTCCTCCCAGTGGGACATGCCCCAAACGCCTCACCAGGGAGGCGTCCAGGAGGCATCCTAACCAGAAGTCCGAGCCACCTCAACCGGCTCCTTTCGACATGGAGGAGCAGCGACTCTACTCTGAGTCCCTCCCTGATGACTGAGCTTCTCACCCTATCTCTAAGGGAAAGCCCAGACACCCTGCGGAGGAAACTCATTTCGGTCGCTTGTATCCGTGTTCTTTCGGTCATTACAGATAGATCATAGATGAGAGTAGGAATGTAGATCCTGCTCTAGAGAGTTTCGCCTTATATTTCAGACAGACAGTTCATTTAAATGATCCATTGATCACCCATAAATGAACAACCATTCACATCATTAATAAAGGCAACTAAACATTGGCAGAAAGCCATGTTTTCACACAACCTGAGGTTTGACCACCTGATGTTGTTCTGACAGGAAGTGTACATCCTCCTTTGGATGCTCCTTTATTGCCCCTTTCAAACATTTGAAGTAGACAAAATCAGCTGAAATCATAAAGAATCTTACAACTCAAACATTCCTGTTTGATCTTTGTTTTGAAATTTCCCTGTACTTTAGCTTTGGTGTAGATCAGTGGTGTCCAAAGTCGGTCCTCAAGGGCTGGTGTCCTGCATGTTTTTGGAGCTGCCCTGGTTCAACACAGCTGAACCTAAGGAGTGCCTAATTAGTAGGCCTCTGCAGACCTTGATGGGATACTGAGGAAGCCTACTAATTAAGCACTACTTAGGTTCAGCTGTGTTGAACCAGAGCAGCACCAAAAACATGCAGGACACCGGCCCTTGAGGACCGAATTTGGACATCACTGGTGTAGATTTATAGGTGGATGTTATTTCTAAAAGCAAGAGGATGACATCAACTCAAAGCTTGCATTCATCAGCTAATAGGAGAAAAGTGCACAAGTTCATCCTGTGAGAAAGACAGAAAACACTAGGGGTGTCCAGATTCAATATCATCAGATATTTGTCCAATATTTRCCAAAAAATCCATATCAGATTCTAGCGACCTGCATCTAAAATCTCATATACTGTATTAGCACTCAGATAAAAGCAGTCCATTCCAGTTGTGCGCTCCAGGATATCTGTGCAGCAGGGTTTTCCATTTTATTATTTATTTGTTGTATTTATTTGTACAATATTCTTATAAGTAAAAAAAAATGTAATTGCTTAATAATAAATGTCACCAGTCTTTCTCATATCTGCTGTTGTTGACTGTTTGACCTGTTCAAGATGTTTTAAGATTCCACACAACAACAAAAAATAAGTAAATAAATAGAAGTACGAATGATTTGCTCTGATATCATTACAGGTGTCAGCTGATATCTGATATCAGTGTTGGCCAATACTCAATGAAGCAATATCGGTATTGTATTGGAAGTGAAAACGTTGTATCGGGCCACCCCTAGGAGGAAACACAACCAGAGGAAGATCCCACAGCTGGAACGTTAAACCAGTTGTTATTCTTTCGACTGCTCCCTTCTGCAGAGGTTGCCTAACTAAAAGCCCTCTATGTAGTCCATCTAAAACCTCAAAATCAGCTCTTACTGATGCAGTTATGTGATGAATATCGCATAATTTTGTTTGCAAAACCAATTCTGACCAATATTAAGTTAAAATTGACTCTGGTAGTAGCTGAGAGATAACCCCTTACTTACAGTGGTTTGCAAAAGTATTCATGCCCCTTGAACTTTTCCATATTTTGTCACATTACAACCACAAACATAAATATATTTCACTGGAATTTAATGTGAAAGACCAACAC
>NW_013952679.1:54526-57899 GCF_001266775.1 Austrofundulus limnaeus | reverse complement strand
GTGTTGGTCTTTCACATTAAATTCCAGTGAAATATATTTATGTTTGTGGTTGTAATGTGACAAAATATGGAAAAGTTCAAGGGGTATGAATACTTTTGCAAACCACTGTATACTCTGAACACTACCAGAGCACACAGGGTCTGGTTTTTTGCTTTATTTAGCCAGCTCTGTGTTAGTCATATCTCATAAACCACTGGACACATTTATTTGAAATCGTTGGTTGAACGTTGCAACTGATTAACTTTTGGAGTCAACTCAACTTGGGATGGCCATCACAACCAAAAATATTGTAAAAAATAAATAAATAAATGAATTCTGCAGAGAGTGAGATAATTTAATTGTTGTAGTAGTAGAGTCATCCCCAACACTACCCCTGAGTGCTATTTAAAAAACTACTTTGATTTTTCTCCTCATGTGATCTTTGTCTAAAAGTCTGCCATGAAAAGCGGCGGGTGATATGCATTCCTTGTGAAAATTGCTAGGCCTTTTTTTTTGTGATTTTGTGGACACATCCCTCCTATCCAGTAGTTCTGGACAGGAAATGAAGAGTTTCAGGAATTTGCTAATTGTTTTACTGTTCCTCTGGAATCATACCTACATAATCGTGTGGGTTTAACACAAAGAAAGCAAGAGCTGTAAGAGCTGCGGGCTGTCTGTTGTTACTCATTCCATGAAAGTATTGGGAGTGGAGGGGGGGCTGCAGATAGACGGGGGTAACCACCAAAYAACAGGAACCCAGTTGTAAATTCCAGCTTTTTCTTACTTCAGTCAATGAAAGGTAGGAGGAGGAAGTGGTTTACTGAAGCATGGTTTATATGGGCTGTTTGTTGGCAGACCTCGTACTCATTTTCTTCTCAGCTCTGCCATAAAACATTTGTCCTGTTTATAGCACCTCCACACATCCAAAACTGGAGTCATTTTTGCATCACGTACAAGTGTGATTATCAGCATAAAGTTAGTCCACTTGTTAAACCCATGGCACAATTCTGTTTTTTTTTTTTTTGTAAGCTAAAATGGCTGCCTCCTTTGAAAGATGAATCGTCAGCCTGACAAGTGAGATATTGTTTAATGCATCATTGACTACTGACAGATAAACACCCACTCACATGCATGTCTTCATTGTGGAAAGTAATTACAGTTTGTATAGTGTATGAAAATGTCACAGAATAAAAGAAGTACATTCTTTTAGTTTGAAGGTTTTACATTTCAGAACATGATTTCAAAGTACATCTTGTTTCAGTTAATTAAAGGTTAAAACTCATCTCTGCAGACCTCTCTTTAAGTGTTAAAGTATTTTCACCTGGTTTGGGTCTAGGCTGTGATTGGACAGTCACATCACCTGGATTATTTTCTTTTTGACTCGTGTTGTAGATCATCTGCTGTGTTTGGGGTCATTGTTCTGTTGGACCCAATCTGGTCCAAACTAGGGTTGGGCATAATCGTATCATGTGCAATTAATCGTCAGAAAAACATTAATCGATTATTTTTTGGCACTTGACGATTAATGCGATTAATACCATCAGGCGGACTAACTGGAGATTTCTCCATTTAGTCCGCTCGATGCTCTCCGCTTCAAATATGACAAACATTAAAAAAGTTCTGAAATTTATTTATCTATCAACACAATTTTAAAATTTGATGTATAGATAGAAGTCTGTAATTTTGACACAATTTGTAACAGAGTTTTATGAAGAGCGAAACTTCCCCACTGAAAAGGTCATGTGAGTAGGACATTAGGGTGTCCAGAAACTCCAGGGGATTAATCGTCATATTAATTGTTATCGGCTAAATACCGAAATTAATCATGATTTATTTTTTTGCCAATATTGCCCAACCCTAGTCCAAACTTCAGTTGTCAGACGGACTCACATTTGAATCTAGTATCCTTTGGTCTACAGAGGAGTTCATGGTTCACTCAGAGACTGTGAGGAGCCCAGGTTCTGTAGCTGCAAAGTATACAGCAGCAGGTATTAGTGCTACAGCTAATGACTACGTATTTATATAGTTGACTAATCTGCGATTATTTTTTCGATTTGCCAATAAGTCATAATTATTTGTATTCCCCTCCATGTGCTGCCTGTGGACTCACCTCCTGWTCAGCTCCACATCAAATCTCACCTGCTCACACCTGAGAATGTTACCCAGTCTCAACCTTAACTCAAGTCCCCAAAGCAAATTAAAATATTGACTCGTGAAAATTAAAACGTATKTTTGTATGTCGACTAATCGTTGCAGCCCTAGCTGGCACTGAAGCTTTGCTCCAATGTTCGGAGATCACGTCTTACTTTATTGAAGAAAATGTAAGAAGTTCTTCAAGTTACTGAACAAAAATTGTACATTTTTAAAAGTTTTTTTATATTCCTCATTTTTATATAGTTCAAAATGTTTTGAAAGATACATTTTCATTCAGATTTTTTATTTTATTTTGTTTAAATACTAAGTCCCTGAAGGACTGTGTCTCCTGCTGCTTTCTATGGCTGAGATTTTAGATTTGTCAACAATGAGAAGGGACAGATTTGTAGCTGTTTTGGTCAAACTTTGTGTCAGATCTTGTGTGTTCAGTTAGTGCTCAGATTATGTGTTGTGATTGATYCTCAGTTACCACAACAAGATTTAGTTTAATATTTGTAAAACTGACTTAGTTATAGCTTTTTTGTTGACTCAGAAGTTAATTTGTTATAGATTTTTCGATTACTTTCTTTGACTTTTATCATAAGTTATGTTGGTAATAGAGACAGAAACTCACACAGACATGAGAAACAACCTCRTCCACCTTCACCTTTCAGCRGTGGGTGTTTAATAATGCAATCATGCAATCAGAAAACCAAAAAAACATTAAGTCCACTTCTCATATGAGGGGTTAAAGGAAGCATGTTTTTCTTTGTGTGCTCCTGTTAGGAGCATCCTCCTGACCCCCACCCCCCTTAGTTGAACTTTAATCCTCCATCTGCACTTGGTCCCTTGAGGTGGGTGTGGTGTCACTCCTTTGTGGTTTTCAAATGTGCATGTGGTGTTTATCTACGGTTTTGTCATTGATGAGTCTTTGTTTTCTGAAGTATTTTTCATTTACCTCTGTTGATGATTCTGGACTGAATACTGTTCAGTTGTTTCTACTGTTTTTATCAAGTAAAGATGAATGAAGTGACAGGAGGAGACAGTTTCAAACCCATGTTCAGACATTTTACTGGTCAGGAAAGAACACTTTTTACATCTCAGTTTCTAAACACAAACTCAAAATTAAGTGAATTAGGTTTGTTTAAATGTTTATTTCTTTGAATAAGTTATCTTCGAATAAAGACACTGTAAAACCTCATTTTGTAATAACAGCGCATTATGTAATAATGTAATAAAATCAGGCTTCAAAATGTAATAA
>NW_013952679.1:44112-46783 GCF_001266775.1 Austrofundulus limnaeus | reverse complement strand
GTTACAGGCTCAGGCGTTTCTACCTTCTCCTCTCCGTCAACGCTCTCTAGTTTCATTTAAAAGAGCCAATCATCAAATATTGTCCAAGATTAACCTTCAGGGTGGATATAGCTCGCTAGCAGCCTCGTGCCGATGACCTAGTTGATGTCATCAATTTCCCAGAATGATTTGCGTGTAAATAAAATGGTCCCGTCCGTGTAAAATTCTAAAAATTGAACAACCTACAGTATTTTTACAGTCTTTATTTTACAGTTAAAGTATATGTTTATCAAATAAAGTCTAATGTTACAACTAATCGGGGATCCCTTTCAAAACCACCTGAGTGTGGACCTGTAGACCCATGTGTAGACTCAAAGACCCATGTGTAGACCTGTAGAACCATGTGTAGACCAATGTGTAGACYCAAATTTAGACCCATGTGTATGAGTAGATCCATGTGGACCAGAGTGTAGACCAGAGTGTAGACCTGTGTGTAGACCTTTGTGTAGACCTGAGAGTAAGTAGACCTTTGTACACACTTGTGTGTAGACCTTTGTTTAGACCTGTGAGTAGATCTGTGTGTAGACATGTGTATAGACCTGAGAGTAGACCCAAGAATAGACCTGAGTGTATACCTTAATAGAGTCAAATTCGGGTGACGTRAATTGTGACAAGACTGGACAATCAATCAAAAAATTGTCGAACTGCATGTGTTTGAATGTATAAACTGTGCAAAAAATCTCTTGTTAGTTGTAGAACTTAGAGATTTTGTAAATTCCATGAAAAGATATCAAAATGCCAGTTCAGTCATGTCTCATAGAACATGAGTTCCAATTGAGCAAGATGTCTTTTATGTGTTTTTTTTTGCATGGTTTTTTCCAAAGGTCTTCCAAAATGTTTCCAGGTACAGTAAATCCAAATTTTGACTGAAGTAGAAGAATAACAGCCAAATAGCAATATTTTCTTCAGTGCTTGTGCATTTGCACCTTTAATTACCTAATTTACCTAATTTCCCTCTGGGATCAATAAAGTATTTTTTGAATTTGAATTAATAAGCGGAAATAACATAAAAATCTCAGTGGAGGGAGCTTATATTTGTGGTCCAAGCTTCACTAAAGAATTTCTCCCTTCCTAGTCCTGCCTTGTTTTATGGTCAGCGTCTTTTTCAGCCTGGCCTCATTACAAAGCAATCTGTGTCGAGAGGGCAAATACGTAGTGACTGACATTGTTGTGTGATTGGCATGCCAGCTTAAAGCAAAGGCCATRTTAATAAACACCATGACCCTGCCTGTCTGTGGAAGTTTCTTTGACCACCGGTTACTTTTCTGTTACAGGTCAGTGGTTTCATTGTGCCTGTCGGACCCTCAGACGCTCCTTTTAAATGATGAAACCTTTTAAGTCTGAACTGGTGAACTGCAGCCAATACGCTGCACTGATCAACTTTTCCTTCACATTTTTAGCTTGTATCTCGTGACTCCATTAACCTTCGGGGTTGTTTTTGTAGTTCTGCATCTTAAATCACAGCAAGTTTTATAAGCCCAAGTTAAAACTTTAGACTGTTTGTGTATAAAACGAGTTAAACTGTATTTATTTTGGGAAAAATTCTCCTAAACATGAAGCTCCCACCAGCAAACAGCTTGAACACTAATTTGACCTTCATTTAGATTCCAGGTTTGCTCTTTTAATGGCTCCTGGAATAAAAACAGCACAGTTATAAATGTCAGACATTTCAGCACGAGTCATATTGACAATAACATGTCCTTTATAAGTCAAATGTTGCCATTTTTTGTTTCCTTTTATGCACTGAAGGATTTTATAGTTTAATTTTCCACATTTCTAAAGTTTGGACATGTTTTTAGACACTGGAGTAATGCAGTGTTTCTAATATTAGTCTGTTGGTTTGGAAGCAATCATTCTGATTCCAGTTAGTCACTTTAGTTTGAAAAGATCTGTGAAACATCAGTGTTTTACTTTTCATCCATTTAGATTTTTTTGTGTTGAAATATAACATGTTATATATATGTTTGGTAATCTACTGCATCTGAATATTATTTTTGTTTTAGTTCACTTCAAACAGAAAAATCTTCTATTTGAAGTCCACATTGTGCTTTGATCAACATTACATAGTTTAACATTTTTACAGTACAAATATTATTTTGGATGATCTGCTCTTATTTGAGTCATACATTGGAGACTTGATAAAATCATTTTTGACTGATGGTTTTTTATGGTCATTCCAACTGAACCCCTTTGTTTCATATCAGTCATGCAGGAACACCAGCAGCTGTGATGGAAACAGTTCATCATATTAAAACAATTGTCCCAGTGTTACTGCCAACTCTCTAAGCTTTTACATAAATTCTGCTTTTATTATTGAGTTTCATTCTCAGTTTTATGACTGTTGGATTTTTAACAAATACATTAGAAAATAATCTTCCGCCTCGGCTGAATCCTCCTTTGACCTTTTAGCTGCCATTGTTTGTAATTGAAGCTGATGCTGGCTAATATGTTTCATCAGTACCTGGCTTTCTCCATCGCATTAGTCTTTCAATTTTAATCTCTTATAAACTCCTAATAAAGTTGGATTCTATACGTCCGTATACCCGCAAAATGACGTAAAATCCTTATAACTTACAATCTGTACAAGTTGACATGTGTGGGTTCGGGCTGAAGCTGCCCCGCTGCCTTTCTT
>NW_013952679.1:41832-43695 GCF_001266775.1 Austrofundulus limnaeus | reverse complement strand
AATGAACACACATTAACTTAATCATCCTTTGACCTGCAGGTGATCATAAAATAAAAGTTTCACCTCAACCCATATGAGCAGCAAAAAGACGTTTTTAAACCAAATATTACAGATTTGAACAAATACGCACAAAAACATCAAAATTAGCACAGAAACAGTACTATATAACATTTTAGACACATTCTAGACAGTTTATTAGCTAAAAAAAGTTAATTTTGGGGTAATTTACTCTTTAAGCACTTCTCAACCTTTAAGCATATGGGAGAGGGCTTCAGAGAAAATGTGCTTTTGTTCACTTTGTTAAAAAAATAAGCAATGTTCTTTACTCTTTACCTGTTCAGATCTAACACTAGTAATAATAATAATGTGAATGTTTGAGTGAGCCATACAAAACCATCGGACACACCTGTGGACTGATTAGCTTTTTTAATGTGCCTCCAATGGGCATCAGCTAAGCAGCTCCCAGAACCTGGAAATACATCAAGTAACAAACCTCTTCGCATCCAGACTCCGCCTCATGACATATGTTAAAGGGGGCAGGCTACCTCTATACGGAGTCAAAATGTCAGACATTATTCCTCACACTGTTTGATCACGGTTCTTTTATGTGTTGTTTTAAATCAGGCATGTATCTAACTAAAAGCCTCCTGAGTCTGTAAGACCCTGATCGAGTCCCACAACCCAGTCTGCACATAAAATCATCAATTCAATCAGAAATAACTATAAAAATGTATTACTGTTCACCTAATAAAAGACTATAGAATGTGTAGTGTCTTTAAAAGTCAGTAGTAAACAACCCCAATAAATTTCTTCAACTTGACAGGTTTTATTTCTTTGTGTGAAGATGTCATTAAGCCATTTAGACCTAGTGAAACTTATTTAGTCCTGTGTAAAGGGAGTCACAGGTCTTATGAGTCTAGAAATGCTAGTTTGACATATTTGAATGATCTAGTCTGGAGCACAAGCCGGTGTATCTCTTGTCCCAAGCCCAGGTAAAAGGTGAGGGCATTCAGACTATTATATTATATTCGAGAACATTTTGTGGTTTTCATTAAAGAAAAGAAGTACCAGCATTGTGTCATATTAACCCAGTTAACCATCCAAGTAAGAAAAATAAACCATGACATGCACAGTTTGTGTGCTGGAATATTAATTTGTCCTTCCAGCTGAGATTGCTTTACATCCATCAGTTCCTACATCGGTTTACATGAAGGTACTCTGGTGAATGGATTCTTTCAACAGGATGGAATTGAACCTGACCCTTGTGCTCATTTATTGCTAACCCATAGTATTTGTTCAGTGGTGTTGGAGTTTGGATGGTTGTGAGGGCGACCTCAGCTGAACCATCAATCACTGCTGCTTCCTGAAAAATGAAATTGTAGAGTTCTGAGGTGCCCAGAAATGCTGCTGTTGTTGAGGTTTCCATGGAAGACTTACGCTGCGTTCACACCGAACGCGATTTCAGCTTCAAAATCGCAGCCAACGCTGAAGTTTGAAGCTTGTGCACTTTGAAGTCAGATGCAGGTCAGCTCTTGAAGCGGTGCACGGCAGGAGCCTCCCCGCCCCTCCCTCCTCTGTCGGGCTCTGTTTAATGTCGGACRAGGAAGTGGCTTTGCTTTATTTACAGAGAGCAAGAGCATGCCACGTTCATCAGATAATTAATTAATAATTAATTCACCAGATAATTCAGAGTAGAGGCTCACAGCTCGCTTTCAGGACTATTTTTGTCCCGAGTCCAGTCTGATGAGCCGCTGCCATGCTTTGGTGAGGATATCCTCTGTCAGAACACCGACTGCAGGCACTCAATTTCAGCTAAAGAGCTCCTCTCCATCTGTTTCAGGTTAGTGGACATCATTCAGTAAA
>NW_013952679.1:39663-40723 GCF_001266775.1 Austrofundulus limnaeus | reverse complement strand
CTGCAGCACTTCCCGACGCTGATTGAAGCGCGTCCACCATAGACTTTGCATGTAAACCTGATGCTCCTGATGCTGAAATCTCATTTGGCACCATTATCATCAGCTGAAAACACTCATCGCTGTAGTATGGAATAAAAACTAGAAAAAATATGTCTATCTGTCTGATAATCCAACATAATAAGCCTCCTCTACGTTTTTCATCCGAAACCAAAATTAATGGATTTATTTTTATGGATTTGATTAGCTGGTCTCTTAATAAGTTTTTAGAACACAATTTTTCCATGGGAGGACATGTCAAAGGTGAGACCTCTGTTCTGCTCTGTTCAACTAGCTGGATATACAGGTATATTTGGATTCTGATCTCTGGATTCTACAGATTGGCTTGGTGGTCTCCTGGTGTTCTACAAAAATGCTTCAGTGGCTATTCAGGCCATTTCCTGGCTGCCTGACCAATATGAAGGATTGCCGTACTATCAGCACTAGGGATGGGTACCGAATTCGATACTTTTTAAAGTACAGACCAAATTCTGTTGGTACTACTGAGAACCTATTCACGTAACATCAAACGGTACCATGTTTCGGTACCTAAATGCATCATTGCGACYGTATTGGCGTAAGAGTGGTGAGTTTTCCATGCTTGTCCTGAACGCAGCATCGTACAAGAGCGTAATGATGTCAGCAGCCACTGGTTCAGTAAACAGAGTTCAGTCTGAACGTAGCTTGAAAGCCTCGCAGCTCCTGGAGTGAAACTCACCGAACAGACCGCCTCTGAATTATCTGGTTGATTAATTATCTTGTGAGCATGGCTTTCGCTTGCTCAAAGTAAGTAAAGTACCACCACTTTCTTTATTTCATCCACCATTAAACAGAGACCGGCAGAGGAAAACAACAGAGGGGCTTCCTGACAGTCTGAACACGTCTGTCCTGAAAGAGCAGAAGCAGCCAACTTGAAGTGTTGGGCGCGTTTTGGATGCTCAAAATATCGCTTGAATAGCTTTTATTTATTTTAACTCCATCATCTTTTGCTTATTTGATTTAAACTTATTTGCCTTCCATGGAC
>NW_013952679.1:37547-39653 GCF_001266775.1 Austrofundulus limnaeus | reverse complement strand
GTCGAGCCACGTTCCCCCATCAGACGGTTCCCCCATCAGACGGTTCCCCCAGCGTCTCAAACAACAGAGGAGCTTCCCGACACACGTCTGACCTAAAGAGCACAAGTAGCCAACTTGAAGTGTTGGACGCGTTTTGGATGCTCAAAACGTAGCTTGAATACCTTTTATGTATTTTAACTCAATCTTCTTTTGCTTATTTGATTTAAACTTATTTGCCTATATCACACAAATTTTTTAGCGGGGAAATGACATCAATAGAAAAAAGTGGAGCTGGATTTTAATTTGTGCAATGAGACAAAACAGTCTTGTTGTTTTCTACAGTTTGCACTTTAAAGACATAAGTTACACAACTGATGTTACAATACATAGAGTTGGATGTTTTCTTGATATTTGTTAATTTTATATATTGAGAAATATGTTAAAAAAAATAAAAGTTTAATATTTGAAAAAAACAACAACACACACAAAGTACCGAAAATTGGTACCATTAAGTACCGGTACTGATTCCCAGGTACCAGATATTGGTACTGAATCTATTCAAATGTCAAAGATACCCATCCCTAAACAGCACTCAGAGTTTTGCCTTGTGCGAGCTGGACTTGGTCTGCAAGTGGTTCTGCTGAGGGTCATGGGCCAGCTGTGGTCCCTGGACTTTGCTGGCCAGATGGAATTGATCTTGGAGAAGCTGATAGCTCGGCTCGGCGGGATTGCCCACACTATTTGTCTGATTGGATTCGCCACCTTGAGATGTACCAGCGGACATGAAGGCAGATTGAAAAATTATTATTGTCTGCTTGACTGAAAACATTTTCTCCGTTCCCAAACAACTGATTACAGATTCGTCTCTCCCTCCTCCCACGTAACCGTGAAGGCTATGGATCTAATTTCTCCGGGATGTTTAAATTGACTTGTGGCTCCTCCCCCACCTCTCCTCTCTCTCACTCTGCCTAATCTGATCCCCTGAAGGTCAATCTGGAACTGCACAGAATGAACAATTCAACACCAGTATTCTGAACTTTGGCTGAACTATGGGTTTTTCTTTTGGGGGGTTGGGTTCTTCGGACTCATTCTTTCTAAACTCACGTACTCCTCTGGCTAATAAATGTGCTTCTGCTCTATAGAGTTGTTTTTGTGTATCATATTTTGTTGATATAATTTGATGTTTTCTTTTTTTTCCCCCTCATCTAACCTTCTGTGGTATTTCGTTTTTCTTTTTAAACAGTAGTGCGACCCCTGCTGGTAGCTGCATGACCTGATCACCTGTTCCCCCATGTTTTTGTCATGTCTTCTTGAATGGGTGTCCTTAAATGTAATTTCATTGTGCTCCATACAATGACAATAAAGGCATCATCATCATCATCATCATCATCATCCTCATCATCATAAACCAGATTTCTTACTTGAAGTTATGAGAATTTGGAAATTAGTTTTGCAATAGGTTAAGCAGTATGACTAAACTTGAGTCCTTTTTTGGAGTGAATACGATTTATTTTATATTTATTTCAAGGTTAAAAACTTGATATGTTTGTAAGGATTCTGAATACTGTAGAAAACTGCTTACCTAGATTTTTATTGTTGCCTGCTGCAGAAGGTGAATAGGTGATCATTTTTTACACGTCAGTCTGAAAATCATGTTAAGCTGCTTTTTTCCTGTTGAAAGATGAAGGCAAACAACAATGTATATTGTATTTGTAAGTGTGTATATGTGTGTGTGTTCTCAAGAAACATCACAAACTACAGCTAATTAACACAGACACATTTTAATGAAACTCAAAAGTAATGACTGTATGTAAATCTGCAGCTAATTCAAAATGATCCCTGAAACTTTTTTTCTCAGCACTAACAGATTGTTGAAGATCTTCATTTTAACAATTTGGAGTCAATTCTGACTGTTAGAAAAATAGTGTATTAACCACTGGACAAATATTATTGAAACCTTAGGGAAGTAATCGCTAGAATTAAATATAGTTTTAGAGAGAATTCAAGATGTGTGCCACAGCTATATCAACATACACTCACCGGCCACTTTATTAGGTACACCACGCTAGTAACGGGTTGGACCCCCTTTTGCCTTCAGAACTGCCTCAATTCTTCGTGGCATAGATT
>NW_013952679.1:35039-36592 GCF_001266775.1 Austrofundulus limnaeus | reverse complement strand
AAATTAAGTGTTAACGAGCAGTTGGACAGGTGTACCTAATAAAGTGGCCGGTGAGTGTATATCAATATCATTTACAAGATTTGACCAAAATCGTTATAACATTACACCTGGATGAATTATGAGCTATTCAGAGACAAACTGTGCTCAAATCCAGCTAAATGCAGACAAACCTATTGGTCTGTCTTTCCTGACACAGATGGACAATGACCCAAAACAACCCAAGAGTTTATTAAAACAAAGAAGTGGAATATTCTTGAATGGACAAGTCAGTCACCTGATCTCAACACAACTGAGCATTTCACTTGTTAAARACTAAACTTCAGACAGAAAGGCCCACAAACAAACAGCCACAGTTAAGTCCTGGCAGAGCATTAAAAAGGAGGAAACACAGCGTCTGGTGACGTCCATGAGTTCAAGACTTCAGTCATTTTCAACAAAGTCTTTTCAATCAAGTCAATCAGTATTTACAATTATTTAATTTGTCTAATTACTTTTGAGCTCCTGAAATGAAGGATTGTGTTTAAAAACGCTTTAGTTCCTCACATTTCTATGATTCATTTTGTTCAACCCACTGAATTAAAGCTGAAAGTCTGAACTTCAACTGCATCTGAAAGGTTTTGTTCATAATTCATTGTGGTCATATACAGAACCAAAATTAGGAAAATGTCTCCATCTAAATAGATATGGACCTGACTGTATATTCTTGTGTGGATGACTCCTAAGCAATGGTACTTCCCACTTTTTGTGTGGTGGGACATAAACAAAGTAGAAGCACAGTTCGAAACAGCCAGTGCAAAAAAGTAATAAAATTTAGTTTAAAAATGTTACTTTTATTTCAATTTTAATTAAAAGACCAGTTGGTTTTCTCCAAAAGACAAAATAATTTTTGTTCAGTTTGCTTAGTGTTACCCATAATCTCTGGCTTGTTTACTGTTACTTTCTGTAAAAAAAAAAAAAAAAAGGCAAGATTTTTTCCCCTATTGTCTCGAATTTCATTAACTCTGGCTCATATTCAAGGTTAGGTTGGATTCATGAGTTGTTTGGAGTGTTTGCTTAAAGCAACGTTTTGTAAAAATGAGGCAACGCTAAAACCTGCTTTCAGTTATTCCTCCAGGAAACACTCTTAGGTTTCCACATTCATGAAGCTAATTGGGTCTTTTTTTTCTTTAGAGTCCGCAGGGATAAAGTCTGACAAACACGCTGCACCAGGGAGGAACACCTGAGCTCTGCTCCAGTTTGTTTGTCTTTAAAGTCCCATCAGGGTGCAGCACAGATGTCTTGACCTTGTTGTCGGTTTTAAAAGGTTTGCTAATCTAAGATCAGGCTTTTTGTATTTATACATCTGAACCAGCTCTAGAAGAGAGTTAATGAGATCTCATGAGAAAAGAGAGCATTCATTCACACAGAAAAGACATTTATCACTTGTTTTTCACCTGGAGTGAACAGTTTCAGTACAAGTTCCAGTTTATTTTTTATTTGTCTAGTGCTGTACCAAACGATTATTTTCTAATCGATTTAATCTAACGATTATTTTTTCGATTAATCGATTATTC
>NW_013952679.1:31505-34992 GCF_001266775.1 Austrofundulus limnaeus | reverse complement strand
GAGTTTGTTTTACAGAATGAAATGTCTGAATGAGTGCTCATCCAAGACTGGTGATTCCATACTTTTTGCCAGGGGTTGTATTCAATAGAAGTGTGCCCAAATGTTACTGTTTGTAGGTTTTATGTATCTTTATCAGACGTATTTAATATTCAACTCTAATGTAAGGATGCGCCGATATGAAAATKCAGCCGATATCAATATCCAATATAATTATTGCTATTATGGCCAATAACCGATATTTACCAATATTAAACAAACACACAAATTATATTATATATGATATGTACAAGCACACATGGCAGGGCTCTAGAGAGTGACCAATTTGGTCGCAAATGCGACCTGATTTCCTAATAGGGCGACTAARAAAATGTCCGGTCGCACTGGTGCGACCACTCATTCAAGGGGCAGGAGGAGTGGTCGCCTGCTGAAACTAAAAGTTTTCATCATGTTCCATAAAAATAATCCAGCAGTATCAATGGTCGCCCGCCGACACTCTCATCACAGCGCACTGCTAGCGGGCTCCGCTCCACACCTCCCGTGCACACACACACACACACACACACACACACGCTCGCACGTTCGTACATATAGAGAAACAACCGTAGTTTTTTTTTTAACCCAGATCAGAGTCTGAAAAACATTTCTTTCTTGTTAGCTGGAGATAAAAACAAGATGAGGATGGTTGCTCGCTCGTCCATCTTGTTAATTTAACAGTTGGGGTCTACTCTGTGAGCAGATCATTTCAGCAGCATGAGGAAGCTCACCTGTATGGCAGTCCGCTTTTGCACTTAATTGACTTCACCTTTTAATAGATATCAGTAATATTTCAGTTATTAATCATTATTCTCTGTTCATCATTCTGGTTTATCCAAGGCCAAAGATCCAGAGGGCCAAACTACAGGAGTTGTCCATCTGAGGGACATGTGTCTAAAAGAAATTAAACCATGAAATGTTTAATATGTTTATAAGATGTTCAGCCCTTAAACATTTGCACTTAGAATTTTATAGAATCACTTTAAATACTTTTCAGTAAGTTATAGATCTTGTACAATTCTGGTTCAAATAAAGAACTTTATGTTTACTAGATTGTTAACTAATTATTTTGAGTTAATGTTGCCTTAATGAACAGTGATTAAACAATAACCTGTAAAACTCTGATGTTAGGCGACGTGGTTGAAATTTTGGGTGCACCTAACTTTGGTACTGGTGCGCCTAAGGAAAAACGTTAGGCGCACCGCTGCAACCAGTGCAAAAAGTTAGTCTAGAGCCCTGCTTGGGTCTTTTTTTAATATCGTAAATAAACGGCCAGACCTCTGACATGGCTCCCTACTTCATTTATTCCTGGYTGTGCAGTGTCAWTATCACTATCATGATCAAACAGATACCACTCAACCAACCGTCTCCCCTCCCAAAACACAAACACAAAGCTAAAAGTGGGAAATCAATATCGGACGTTAATATCAGCCCAGTTTTACACATCAGGCCGATACTGATATTCTAAAAAATGACCAATATCAGCCGATATGGATATTAATGCCGACATATCGTGCATCCCTACTCTAAAGCATTTTTACTTTACAAAAGGATAATTTTTTTGCAGGTGAGATATGTGAGAATCTATGTTTTACATTTAAAGAATGTTTTGTTAGAAAGACTGGTAAATACTTTGAAATACCTAGCAAAAGTATTTAATATTGTGCTGAACCACAGCAGCTTGTTATATTTGTGAAAGGAAATTAAATGTTGAATTCTGTGGCTATTCATTTTAAAATTATTTTTCAGTCTCTTTATAATTACACACGTTTTAGGTTAATAGCTATGGTTAGAATGAAAATGAGGGATTCAAGTAAAAAACAGGAAAAGAGGAATTAAACAAAATGGGAAAATTAAATTTGGGGGAAAATAAAATGGATTTCATAGGGCCCTTCTGAATTGTAACCATTTTTGTGTTTTCTAACGTCAGTTAACTGTGGCAGCCATCTTGTGTTTACTCCAACAGGTCATCAGTTGTAGGTATACATGTACTGATTATTTTCTGAGAGTTCCATTAAAATGTGTTTAGCAGTTTTGAGATTTTTGTTAACCGAACACAGACATGGACAAAGACGACGTGGTAACTGGTGATAATTATCTTCTGTAAAGGACTGAATCTGGCTCATGGGCCTTGAGTTTGACACATGCAATAAGCAAAGCCATGTTCCTTTTATGATTGAGGCTGTTTAGAAAGTAGCTGGTGAACATTTCTACTAATTTAAGCTATAAGGTCACTTTGGAGGAAAGCTGTCAGATTGTGGCTGGTGGYAAAGTAGACCACTGCTTCGGAGACATGAAAGCAGAAGGATTTGTTGGTGGTCATTTCATCTTTGGTGTGGAAGAACCATAAAATCAAAGAATCAGCAGGAAGGGAATCTTCTTTAATGGTGGTCTGTTCRGCCCATAGGGGCTGGGTGAGGGGACTGGACAAAGGGGTGGACACCTAATAAACCTGCTAAAAGTTCAGCTGGATGTGTTTGTGTGGCCAGACTCCTGATAGGCATGTACAGGAACCAGCGTCACTCCTGCAGGACCCCTCTGTACTCCCAGTTAAAGAAGAGAACTGGAGAAACTCATCTCCTGTGGCTCTTTATTTGGGGGGGGGGGGGGGTTGCCTGGTTCACACACACTTGGAGGAGAAGCTCTCCATAAAAAAGGCTGCTTTAAAGCYAAACAGTAAACAAGAAAGATTTATGGTTTTACAACACCTCAAGAAAAAGAGGGGATGTAGCCGTGAATAGCAAAGAGTTGGGCTTTAATCCTTTTAGCTTTTGAATAAGAAAAAAAGGCTGAACATTTGTGGTGAAAGGTCTAAATCCTTCTGCTTTTGAGTAGTTCTCTTTAATGCAGCACTGTTTTCATTTGTCCTCCGAAATTCTTGCATAAAGCGTGGCTCTTTTGTGTATGTTTCTCTGGAGGAGCAGCTCGTTCAGCCAGAGGAGTCATTACTAAGCATGAACAGAACCTGTGTTTTTGTCTGAGCTGTACGGAGAAGCCTTTCAAGTTTTAGCCCACAGAGGCTGGGGAGGGTGAGGGGTCATAAAGGGGGAGACGTGGGGTGACAAATGCCAGGTGTTTGATTCTCCCCAGGCCAGCAACCCCGGTGGCCGAGCACTGGGCCAACATTGAGCACCGCTCTCATTTGTCATGTGACCACTTGTTTGATCTCTGTTTTCCTCTGAGCACCGGGCCTGGATCGGCACCGAGGAGGAAGTGTGGAGCTGGTGATGATGAGTGTTCACATGAATGTGGGCACAGACTGAGTGATCTGTCCCCTGAAGTCATCAAACAGCCACGTACTGAAGTTCAAGTTTAATAACACTCAACGTTAGACTTTAACTGTTCTTATAGTTTACATTAAAATAATAAAGAAAATGCTTATTTGGCAGGAGTGGGCATACTTGTTGCCCCCCATCTTGGCGCCTGTACGTTGGGGTTTACCCCGGTGAACGAG
>NW_013952679.1:29427-31495 GCF_001266775.1 Austrofundulus limnaeus | reverse complement strand
ATCCAGAGGACCTACTGATTTTTTTCTTTTTGATTATGATTACTTACTCACTTAACAAAATTTAATTGGATATTTAAAGGCAATACATTTTTGTGAACCCTATGCACAACCTCCAAAATATTATGATCAACCAACTCATGAAATTTTAATAATTTCAATTAATAAAATAACATATTTGATGGGTGACTGTAATGTTTTCTGGTGGTAACTCTTACAGATCTTTTCTGTAAAATATAAGATTTGTAATTGTTTTACATGCTTTATCCCAGACTTCAATACAATATATCAAGTGTGGAACAATTATTGCATTATACATTATATACAGAGGTTTATCATTAAATAACTCTCTTACTTTGTACAGTACTGCAATAGATTTAGCTATTTTTGTTCTGCAAGATTTCCATGTCAGCTTTTCATCAATGATGACACCCGAACTCTAAATGAAACATCAATAGTTTTCTTTCTATGACTAAATATCTTAATTAGTTTTATTCAAATTTAATGATCATTTATTAAGTTTAAACCAAGTTTGTATTTTTACAAATTCTGTCTGCATCATCTCCAACATTCATTCTATATCTTTACCAAAACAAAAAATATTTAATATGCAAATTAAACACACTTAAAAAGCTCAGACACATTTACCAAGTCATTCACATATACTGTAAAACAACTTTGGACCAAGTACAGAACCCTGAGGAACCCCACATGTGATGTTACAGAGTTCAGATCTTACATCATTTATTTGTACAAACTGTTTCCTGTTTTCCAAATAGCTATATACCCACTGTAGTGCTGGACCTCTTATACCATGTTCATATCATATTTAGCTTTTCAAGGAGAATACTTTGACATTGGTCACTTGTGTCAAAAGCTTTCTTTAAGTCAACATAAAWACTAACACAGTACTGTTTTTGATCAGCARCTGTTATTTGTTGCTGCTGCTGCTGCAAAACGGGAGCAGTAGCATTCTGGATCAGCTGCAGCTGTCTGATGGACGTTTTAGGCATCTAAACTTAGGGAAGCAGYGGAACATGCTGCAGCTGAGAAGCTGCTCTTTGTTGTGTCTGCTGCTGGTTCTGGAGTTCTGTCAGACATGTTGGGTTCAATAAACATGTTCCTCTGCCTTTTGAAGCAACCTTCTCCTGGCAATAATAATAATTACCACAGCAGTAACCACCAGAACAATCACAGCAAGAGCTGCCAGACCCAGAATCAGTCCAGGATCTCCTGCACTGGTTCCATCCTGGTCTCCTCCACTCTCTCCTCCCTGGTGTTCTTGTCCTTCAATTGCTCCTGCTGTAGAGAATGATGAGTGTGAGGTATCAGGTAGGTGATGATCTCTGATCACTGYACTCAGACCAGCTGCTTTCTCATCAACAACATGTGGAGGAAACACAAATTCTGCTCACACACACTCACACTGCATACACACACACACACACACACTGCTCACCTGAAGGAGGAGGAGCAACCGTCAGGTTGATGGTGCTGATGGGATTAGTAAACAAGTTAGGTTTCCTCCCTTGGTGTGGTTGAAAGAAGTCGACTCTACACACATATATTCCATTATCTTTAGTCGTCACGCTGTTCAGAACCAAAGACACGTCTCCATCCTTCATCTGTCTGTCCCGGAGATCCGCTCTGTTTTTAAAAGATGGATGTTGACCCTCTGGATCAAACTGATTATCTCTGTACAAAATAACGTAATCCGACTCCAGATCAGTTCTGTCCCAATCTACAACTATAACAGGTCTGCTGTCATTAAATCTACAAGGCAGAATGAGAGTGTCTCCAGGTCCAGCTGTGATATTCAGATCTGCAGGAGGAGACAGAGAGCACAGAGGTCAAAGGTCAAAGTTGAACTCCTCACTTATACAGCAGCTCAGAGAGAGGACACTGGTCTCTAAGCTGAACTGAAAATAGTCAGCCTCAAGGTGTTTCTTACATTTATGCAAATTCACAAACTGCATCAAAATCTGAATGTTTTCAAATTTAAACTTAAGCTGGGCTTCTTTTTTCGAAATAAAATAAATTTTTCTTTTACAGTTAAAAGGCGGCTTGTCAC